>NW_028261393.1:8102473-8237473 GCF_051295495.1 Thamnophis sirtalis | reverse complement strand
GACTTTGAGCCAATCACCAAGAGATAGTGAGTTCTAGTCCCCACCTAGGCATGAAAGCCAGCTGGGTGATTTGGGGTCAATCACCAGGAGATAGAGAGTTCTAGTCCCCACTTAGGTATGAAAGCCAACTGGGAGGCCTTGGGTCATTCACTCCCTCTTAGCCCAACCCTCCTCACAGGGTCGTTGTTGTTGTTGTTGTGGAGAAAATAGGATGAAGAAGGAACATTAGATATGTTTGCCACCTTGAGTTGCTTATAAAAACAATAAAGGCATGATATAAATGTATAAAATAAATGAAAGAAAAATAACCCTGCTCCAGCATTCCCAAAATGCCATCCCCCCTCTGCTACCTTGCATTCAGAAAGTATTCAGAGCCGAGGTGGCGCAGTGGTTAGGGTGCAGTACTGCAGGCTACTTCAGCTGACTGCTATCTGCAGTTCAGTGGTTCAAATCTCACCGGCTCACGGTTGACTCAGCCTTCCATCCTTCCGAGGTGGGTAAAATGAGGACCCAGATTGTTGTTGGGGGCAATATGCTGACTCTGTAAACCGCTTAGAGAGGCCTGAAAGGCCTATGAAGCGGTATATAAGTCTAACTGCTATTGCTATATTCACTTTTGTCAATTTTGTTATGCTCCAGCCTGATGCTACAGTTGTTGAAATTCATTTCCCCCACCCACCTTATTCATTTACATTTAGTACTGCATAAAGACAAAGCAAAACCAGAATTTTCGAACGGTCTGTTAATTTCATTTTTAAAAGGAGGGGGAAACCCTGAAATATCACCTTGGCATAAGTATTCAGGCCAGTGGTGGGTTTCAAAAAATGTTCGAACCTACTCTGTGGGTGTGGCCACCTTTGTGGGCGTGGCTTGCCGCCCATGTGACCTGATGGGAGCGACTTGCCGCCCATGTGACCGGATATGAAGATGCCGACGACACTTGTCAGAACCACCTTAAATTACCTCACACACAGCACTGGCATGCATAAGAATAGGATGTAAACTTGTTTTTTAAAAGGCATCTTTGGTTTGCGTTAAAACAACTTCAACACACGCAATGTTCTGATTGCACCACAAACGCAGTAGTCATCCCTACCTTTCACAGAGGCACTGAGTTTTATAAATAGGAGCATGATAGTGTAGAATAATCATATCCAAGGACCAGTGGTGGGTTTCAAAAAAATTTGGAACCTCTTCTGTAGGTGTGGCCTGCTTTCCGGGTCCACTGGTGGAACCTCTTCTAACCGGTTCGGTAGATTTGACAAAGCGGTTCTACCGAATAGGTGCGAACTGGTAGGAACCCACCTCTGATTCAGGCCCTTCTCTCAATAGTTTGCTGAAGCACATTTGGCAGCAATTATATCATGGAGTCTTTTGGGGTGTGACGCTTTGCACACCTGGATTGGGGGAATTTTCTGATATTCTTCCTTGCAAAATGCAAATCATGTAAAGTGAAGGGAGTCTGAATACTTTCTGAATGCACTGCATAAGGGTTCGTTCTAGGACTACCCATAATTCCAGGTTTTTCATCCCTCTGAGTAAATTTTGTATGCCAAACAAATGCATACAAAACCTTTCCCAGGCCACTTCTCAAATACAGCTCGTCTGCCTGGAATCCACACTGTGTATTGGACATTAATACAATTGAACAGATCCAGAGGTATTTCACGAGAAGAGCTCTCCATTCCTCTGCTCGCATTAGAATCCCTTATGCCGCCAGGCTCAAAATTTTGGGCTTGGGCAACATGGAACTATGCCACCTGCGATCTGACCTAGGCATAGTACACAAAATTGTCTGCTACAACATCCTACCTGTCAACAACTACTTCAGCTTCAGGCACAATAGATACAAACAGTGGTGGGTTTCAAATTTTCTTAGAACTTCTTCTGTAGGTGTGGCCTGCTTTGTGGGAGTGGCTTGCCGGTCATGTGACCAGGTGGGAGTGGCTTGCCGGCCATGTGACTGGGTGGGCATGGCCAACTTGTAAAATGTGGTGGAACTCACTTAACAACGCTCTTGCTTAGCAACCAAAATGTTGGCTCAGAAACTCTGGCATTTGAAGCACGCAAGTCTTAAAGCTGTCAAGTTACAAGACCCTTCCACCCCTAACCCTTTAGAAAAAAAAACCTAGGGGTGTTCAAACTTGACAGATTTAAGACTTGTGGACTTCAACTCCCAGAATTCCTCCTCTCGCTCTTCATCTTGATGATGTACGGACGGGCGGGGGGAGGGAGCTGGAACCGGTTCTAAAAGGGCACTGTAGATTTGTGGAACCTCTTCTATAGAAGAGGTGAGAACTGGCAGGAACCCACCCCGGATACAAACTCAAGGTAAACCGCTCCAAATTCGATTGCAGAAAAGATGACTTCAGCAACAGAGTGGTCAACATCCCTACCTGACTCCATTGTTACATCCTCAAACAGCCTCAACCTTCAACTGTCTACCATGGACCTCACCCCATTCCTAAGAAGGGCGTGCATAAGCGCACCAGCGTGCCTTCTGTCCCTGTCCTACTGTCCCCATTTATTTGTCCTCATTTCCCTTGTTCATGGCCATGTTTATACTTACAGTATACCTGCTACCTTGTACATGTTTGACAAATTAAATTTTAAAAATTCAAAATTGCTTCACATACCTGTTACGGAGAGTTCAAACGATGTTTTATGAACGCCTATTTTATTGGTTGCCTGAAATGTGTACGTCCCAGAATCCTCCACCTTAAGATCATAAAGCTTCAGGACATTCGGGGGTTGTTGCTGGAAGTCTTTGCTTCCCTTAACCCAAGTCATGTTGGGCGAAGGATTGCCTATTGCCTTGCAGCGTACCACGATGGAATCCCCTTTTTGTACGTCGAGCTGAGAAAGGTTCGTGAAGTTCTGCTGACCTGCAAGATCCGAGAGAGACACTGAGAAGACAAGGCCTAGAAATCTCAACATTTACTCGGAGGGTTTTACCAACAGGCATCGATTTCAACAATAGGTGGAAGTGTCTTGGTTTGCAATTTGGAGGAGAAACTGATGCCATGTCATGACGTTTGTTCATGACTTCCTCCTAAACATGAGTTCTGAACTACCAAATAATTAGAGTAGGAAAAGTAAGATTTGGGGCCAGTCCCTCTTTCACAGCCCAACTCACCTCACGAGGTTATTGTTGTTGTGGGGAAAATTGGAGGAAGAAGGAATATTATCTATGTCCACCATCTTGAGTTATTGTGGGTGGGTGGATAGATGGATAGATGATGGATAGATGGATAGATGGATAGATGGATAGATGGATAGATGGATAGATGGATAGATGGATAGATGGATAGATGGATAGATGGATAGATGGATAGATGGATAGATGGATAGATGGATAGATGGATAGATGGATAGATGGATAGATGGATAGATGGATAGATGGATAGATGGATAGATGGATAGATGGATAGATGGATAGATGGATAGATGGATAGATGGATAGTAGGTATGGATAGAGATAGAGATGGATGGATGGATGGATGGATGGATGGATGGATGGATGGATGGATGGATGGATGGTAGGTAGGTAGGTAGGTAGGTAGGTAGGTAGGTAGGTATAGAGATGGAGATGGAGATGGAGATGGAGATGGAGATGGAGATGGAGATGGAGATGGAGATGGAGATGGAGATAGAGATAGAGATAGAGATAGAGATAGAGATAGAGATAGAGATAGAGATAGAGATAGAGATAGAGATAGAGATAGAGATAGAGATAGAGATAGAGATGGGTGGTGGGTGGGTGGGTGGGTGGGTGGGTAGGTAGGTAGGTAGGTAGGTAGGTAGGTAGGTAGGTGGGTGGGGGCTTTTTCTGTGGAAGATTACCCGTGTAATCTTACATGGGAAAAGACCCGAATACAACAAGACCAGCATACCTACACACATGAAAATCTACGAACACACACACACACACACAAATACGCACACACTCACACACACACACACACACAAATACGCACACACTCACACACACACACACACACAAAACAATGCAAAAACATTTCAGTTATTTGAAATGGGCAACAGTTTAAATCCCTTCTTACTGTTATGGCAATTCTGAACAATACCAGGTTAGGACAATTGGCACCAGAATTTGCATTGTTAAGCTACATGATTTTTAAATGAATCACACCTGATTTTGTGCCCTTTTTAAAAATGACAAATCACTGGAGTTATTAAGTCAATCATCTTATCATTGCAAATGAGGATCCCCTGACCCTGGGGCACTATAATCATCAAAAATATGTGCCAGGTGGTCAGCAAAGATATTCTCTCCAGTGTTCTCTTCTACCTCCTGCCTGAGCAGAAGAAGGCTGCTGGGAGAATCACGCAACTTACTTATATTGGAGCGAAAATGAAAACCCTTGCACCATTTCATCTGCGGTTCGACTGTAAGAGAAAAACAAATCCGTCAATTCAGAAATCCTTTCCAATAGAGATGTGGAGGCAATCAGATCCCAAATTACTTATGTTGATTTCTTAGAGCTGGTGTCCCAACCTCTCCTCTTCCACACTCCCCCTTTTTTGGTTATAGGATGCTAAGAATTCGCCGCCATTTTGATAGGATAGCAATAGCACTTCGACTTATTTATCGCTTCACAGTGCTTTTACAGCCCTCTCTAAGCGGTTTACAGAGTCAGCATATTGCCCCTGACAATCTGGGTCCTCATTTTACCCATCTTGGAAGGATGGAAGCTGAGCCAACCTTGAGCCTGGTGAGATTCGAACTGCCAAATTGTAGGCAGCCGGCAGTCAGCAGAAGTAGCCTGCAGCACTGCACTCTAACCACTGCGCCACCATGGATAATGTCCACATGGGTGTTTCTCAACCTTAGCAATTTTAAGGCATGTGAAGGCATGTTGACTGGGGAATTCTGGGAATTGAAGTCCGCACGTCTTAAAGTTGAGAAGGCTGGGAAACCCCACCCTAGAGAGTCTCTGATTGTCCCCGTCTCCCCACAAGCTAGTGAAGAAAACCACCTGTCAAAGGGAACCAAGCTGAGTGAAAGAGAGAACAATAGCAATAGCAATAGCAGTTAGACTTATATACCGCTTCATAGGGCTTTCAGCCCTCTCTAAGCGGTTTACAGAGTCAGCATATTGCCTCCAACAACAATCTGGGTCCTCATTTTACCCACCTCGGAAGGATGGAAGGCTGAGTCAACCCTGAGCCGGTGAGATTTGAACAGCCAAACTGCAGAACTGCAGTCAGCTGAAGTAGCCTGCAGTGCTGCATTTAACCACTACGCCACCTCGGCAAACTGTGCCGCTTTGCTCTCTGATTCAAAGGACCAATGACTTAGCTCCATTCTTCAAACCAGAAGTGAATTGAAACTGCCTTGGGATTCAGGGCTTGAACCCCTGCAGACCTAGAAAAGATCACTCACACATGACTTTTAGTTGGACGGTTTTCTTTCTGGGAACATGGTTAGCCTCATTTATGTAATTGACCATGCAGGTGATATTCCGCTTGTGGTCTTCAGGAGAAGGTGAGAAATCCACCACTGAGGTGTAAACCTGGGTCTCATTCAAGTGCACATGAGGTTTGATGGGCTTGGGAAAGCCAACCCAGGTGATATTTGGAGGCATCCGACTACAGCCTCCTAAGGTTGCACAGGTGATATTTGTAGGCATTCCTGCTCTCATGGTATCCATTATTATTTTTGGAGACTGAGTTTCTAAGAAGAGAAGAGAGGAATCAGAAGAAAGTTATTCCAGGATTACGTTCTTACCCATCCACTGATCTTGATCGTCAGGCACCTTCCCAAATGAGTCTCAGGTGAGATGGACCCATTGAGATTGTTATCCTCTCTTGAAGTACAAGAGTTTATGCAACACAGAACTTCTATATTTCAAACTTTTATGAAGGTTCTCAGTAATCCAGGCCATAGGTGTATCGAAAGTGGTTTTTATTTTGAAAAGGCAACTGGACTGGGGTCTCTACTTCCAGCATCTTCTCAAGCATCTGAAGATGCTTCTCGGATGAGAAGAGAAACATTTTCAAAGAAAAAAACCCAGGTCCAGTTGCCTTTTCTTTAAAAAAAAAAAAAAGCATGTTTGGGACATGCACAAATCCATGATTGTCAGCATCTCATGAATCTATCACACCTATGAAGGCCTCTTCCAACTTTGAGAACTTTGTTGTGTCCAACTATAAGGGCAAAGTTACAGATCCAGCAGCCGAGGAAATGCAAAACGAGGGCAGGAAACACATCACAAAACAACTCTTCCCTCAGGAGGACCTTCACCGCAGGACTGTTAATCAAAAGTAATTAAAAGCGCTTCTTCTCCTCTTTTGACAATTTCTACCATCAGGCCAAGACACAATTTCTTTTGACCATGGTTTATTAGAAAATCCACAATTGGCTTTTCATACATGGCAAATTTATACACAGTATAAATTACATAAAATGTGTTTTCACCAGTGGTGGAATTCAATTTTTTTTTTTTTACTACCTGTTCCGTGGACGTGGCTTTGTGGGTGGGCAGGGGAAAGATACTGCAAAATCTCCATTCCCTCCCCACCCTTCTAACCTGCTTTCCAGCTCTGTTCTCCTGATCAGGGCAACAAAAGAAGATCAGCTGGGAGGCTGGGAGGCTGGGAGGCAGGGGCAGAACCTGCCAGAACCGGCTGAATCCCATCCCTGGGTTACATATCCCACTAGCATAAATATTCTTAAAATGTAGAATATGTCATGTAAAAGGATATAAAAGCAATCATAGTCAAATGAAGGTTGAGGTGCAATAATAGTAATATATATATATATATATATATATATATATATATATATATATATATATATATATATATATATATATATATATATATATATATATATATATATATATATATATATATATATATATATATATATATATATATATATTACTATTATTGCACCTCAACCTTCATTATATATATATAATTTAAAAATATGCGATTTGATATGAATTGTAAGTGATGACTATGGAGGGATGCATAGAAATTTTGTAACCAAGACACACTTTCTATAATTTGTAATGGAAAACGGTTTTAATGTTTGGTTTCTTGTTTGGTCCTTTTGTGCTTGTTTAAAAATAAAAAAACAAAATAATAATAATAAAACAATAAAATAATAATAAAATAAATAAAATAAAAAATAAATAAAACAATAAAATAAAAAATAAAATAAAAAATAAATAAAATAAATAAAATAAAATAGTAAAATAATAAAATAAAATGAAATGAAATAATGAAATGAAATGAAATAAAATAATAAAATAATAAAATAATAAAATAATAAAATAATAAAATAATAAAATAATAAATAATAAATAATAAATAATAAATAATAAATAATAAATAATAAATAATAAATAATAAATAATAAATAATAAATAATAAATAATAAATAATAAATAATAAATAATAAATAATAAAATAATAAAATAATAAAATAATAAAATAATAAAATAATAAAATAATAAAATAATAAAATAATAAAATAATAAAATAATAAAATAATAAAATAAATAATAAAATAAATAATAAAATAAATAATAAAATAAATAATAAAATAATAAAATAATAAAATAATAAAATAATAAAATAATAAAATAATAAAATAATAAAATAATGAAATAATGAAATAATTAAATAATGAAATAATGAAATAATGAAATAATGAAATAATGAAATAATGAAATAATGAAATAATGAAATAATGAAATAATGAAATAATGAAATAATGAAATAATGAAATAATGAAATAATAAATAAAATAAAATAATAAAATAATTAATAAAATAAAGTATTGCTTGAAACCTTATCTCTGGGTTGATGTCTATGAGTGAAAGAGGGAGGAAGAAAGACAAAGGGAGGGGTTTGCATCTGGCAGTGGCTTTACTCCTGCATGCCACTGTTGTTATCTGCAGCCTCAACCCAACCCTATTTATTTGTGTATTAATCAAATTTAGATGGCCAGATAGTAACTCTGGACAGCATACAGCAATCCAAGAATTCAATCACCATATAAAAGAATTACTACTTCATCCCATCATATAACTATTTTAAAAGCATTATCAAAACAGAACTAAAACCAGAACGACAACAACAAAAAATAACAGAGGGAGGGGGGGTTAATAATAACATTTTACAATGGCTGGTGAAAACTGGAGCTTCCGACGAACATTTTTCCAGGTACTTACCTGTCACCTCCAGGGATATGGTACCTTTGTAAAAGCTATAATGTGCCCTAGGGTTTTTTTCCATTCTGAAAAAGTATGACCCCATGTGAGGTTTTTGGGGTTTCCAGATGAGGAGAGAACAGTTTCCTGCTGTCAGATTCCCAATGATTTGGAAGGGATCGTCAGTCGACATGTGAGTAGAGTCAGCCACTGTAACACTTGAAGCTCTTGTTCCTTTCTTCCAATATCCCACCAATGTTGTACCCGGCTGGGCATGACTTTCTTCATAAGTGAAAGTGCAGGGAATCGTGGCACAGAGCCCTTCCTCTACCAACGGATGGGATATAGAAATATTCACGTCATACCCTTCTGCAGGCATCACACCTGCAAAGAATGGAAAACAAGAAGCTCAGCTACCCAGTTAACAGACCCCCTGTCCCACTTCCACCATAGGAGAGGAGAAGTAATTCAAGGCTGCGCTCAAAGAGTCGGCCTCTCCCCTTCCCATCAGCTCTTACCTTTCCAAAGCAACTGTGTTGAGATTAGCCCAAGGAAGAAGGCCTCAAGGGGACAAGCCATGTTCTCATCCCTGAAACTTCAGCCTCTTGGGAAGGTTGCAGTCAGAAGCCCAAGGAGCCAAACCTAGGTACAGAAACTGTGAGAATGAGTTTTTTCCTTGGGAGAATATTGAAGCCAGATGATGGATACTCAAAAACAAAATCCATCCTTGCTTGTAACAACTAGTGACAATCTAGTTGCAACTAGTTGTAACAACTTGCTAACAAAAGAAGAGGGACTCAAGCTGTTCTCCAGTGCTCCTGATGGCAGGACAAAAAGCAATGGGTGGAAACTAATCAAGGAGAGAAGCAACTTAGAACAAAGGAGGAATTTCCTGACAGTTAGAACAATTAATCAGTGGTATGATGAGCCTCCAGATGTTGTGAATTCTCCAACACTGGAAGTTTTTAAGAAGAGATTGGATAACCATTTGTCTGAAGTGGTGTAGGGTTTCCTGTCTAGGCAGGGGGTTGGACTAGAAGACCTCCAAGGTCCCTTCCAACTCTATTCTAAGTGTTTCATCTCTACTCAGACAAATATCGGTAGTCTTCAACTTACAACTTTTGATTGTGACCGTGCAAAGTTACAATGGCAATATAAAAAAGTGATTTACAACCCTTGCGCTTATGACTGTTGCAGTATCCGAGAGCCGAGGTGGCGCAGTGGTTAGGGTGCAGTACTGCAGGCCACTTCAGCTGACTGTTATCTGCAGTTCAGCGGTTCTAATCTCACCGGCTCAAGGTTGACTCAGCCTTCCATCCTTCCGAGGTGGGTGAAATGAGGACCCAGACTGTGGGGGCGATATGCTGACTCTGTAAACCGCTTTGAGAGGGCTGAAAGCCCTAGGAAGCGGTATATAAGTCTAACTGCTATTGCTATTGCTATCCCTACTGTCACTACATGGTGGTACAGTGGTTAGAATGCAGTATTGCAGGCAAATTCCACTGCCAGCAGTTCGATCCTGACCAGCTCTAGATTGACTCAGCCTTCCATCTTTCTGAGGTCGGCAAAATGAGGACCCGGATTTGTTGGGGACAATTATGCTAACTCTGTAAACTGCTTAGAGAAGGCTGTAAAGCACTGTGAAACAGCAGATAAGTCTAAGTGCTATTGCTGTCAACAGTCAGGCTTGTATTTATGATGGTTACAGTGTCCCAGGGTTATGTGATCCTCATGGGCAACTTTCCCAGCTGGCTTCCAAACAAACAAAGTCAATGGGGGAAGCCAGTGCATTTCATGACTGCCTGGTTCACTTAACAACTGCAATGATTCATAGGAAAATGGTTACTAAATCAAACACAGCTCAGTTAACAACAGCTCAGAAGTGGGTTCCTGCCAGTTCTAAACTCTTCTATAGAAGAGGTTCCACAAATCTACAGTGCCGTTTAGAACCGGTTCCAGCTCCTTCCCCCCCCCCCCCCGCCCGTCCGCACATCATCAAGATAAAGAGCGAGAGGAGGAATTCTGGGAGTTGAAGTCCACAAGTCTTAAAGCTGTCAAGTTTGAACACTCCTGGGGGTTTTTTTCTAAAGGGTTAGGGGTGCAAGGGTCTTGTAACTTGACAGCTTTAAGACTTGCGTGCTTCAAATGCCAGAGTTCCTGAGCCAACATTTTGGTTGCTAAGCAAGAACGTTGTTAAGTGAGTTTCACCACATTTTACAAGTTGGTCATGCCCACCCAGTCACATGACTGGCAAGCCACTCCCACCCGGTCACATGGCCGGGAAGCCATTCCCACAAAGCAGGCCACACCTACAGAAGAGGTTCTAAAAAAATTTGAAACCCACCACTGCAACAGCTGTACTTAGCAAAAGAAAATCTGGTCCCAATCATGTCAAGGATTATTGGTAGTTTTCCTAGAGGTTGGAAGAATATGACATTTAAGCCAGTCGGCTTGAGCACAGATTAGGCTAAAAATCTTTGGAGTTTTTGTTCATGTATTTTTTTTTCAAACAAAATAAATCAGAACAGATATCAACTACAATGCACAGAGACATTCTGGATCATTCTTGGATGGTAGAATATTCTTGAACAGGAATAGCTCTTAATATCTGGAATGGCCACCAAAATACCACCATAAGGAGGCTGAAGGTTCTTAGAGATCAGGTGATCTTGTTTTAGTATTGTCAGATATTTTGTAAGCATCCAAGTGTTTTTCTACGAAGTTTGGGAATTGGATCAGGAGTTTATTTCTTGGCATGATAATCACACCAATGTTTTTATCTGGGCCACCTTCCCACCTTCAACCAATTCCTTCTGCCAATACAGGGGTTGATTTAAGGGTGCCAAATTAAGCAGTCTTCTTGCGTAAGGACTTTTGGAGAAGTGGAACTAATATCATATGTAAAACCTTACTCTGCTTTTACTATCCAGACTGCAGATTCTATTTTTATGCAACCAAAACGTGTGCTCGCCACAAGAGGAGAGGAATGTGACTTCAAGGGGACTTCCATGGTCATTTGAGACAGACTGCTCACAAGGTGGGTGAAAGAAAGAAGGAATAGTCAACTGGACAGAATAGATTTCTGAACACCGACTGTCCAATATTAGACCTTTGCTCCCAAATCCCACCACTTTAAGATAGATCTGAGACAGTTCCATTCTTCTGTCCCTCTTGCCCCCTTTATGTGATAGGAACTGTTCAGAGGTGGGTTCCTACAAGTTCGCACCTATTCGGTAGAAACAGTTCATCAAATCTACCGAACTGGTTAGAAGAGGTTCTACCAGTGGACCCGGAAAGCAGGCCACACCTACAGAAGAGGTTCCAAAAATTTTTAGAAACCCACCACTGGTCCTTGGATATGATTATTCTACACTATCATGCTCATATATATAAAACTCAGTGCCTCTGTGAAAGGTAAGGATGACTACTGCGTTTGTGGTGCAATCAGAACATTGCGTGTGTTGAAGTTGTTTTAACGCAAACCAAAGATGCCTTTTAAAAAACAAGTTTACATCATATTCTTATGAATGCCAGTGCTGTGTGTGAGGTAATTTAAGGTGGTTCTGACAAGTGTCGTCGGCATCTTCATATCCGGTCACATGGGTGGCAAGCCGCTCCCATCCAGTCCCATGGGCGGCAAGCCACTCCCACAAAGGAGGCCACACCCACAGTGTGGGTTCGAACAATTTTTGAAACCCACCGCTGGAACCGTTGCTATAATATGGAATTGTGAGGCATTGTGGCTGCCTGGATGTCTTGCGCCTACATTTGTTGCACAGTGTCTAATTTTTGTCACTTGATTCAGAGAACAAGCCCAGCAGAAACCTTCAGTACACAAAGACTTATTTTGACTCCCATTCTTACTTCTTTGGAACTGGAGACAGAACTAAATGTATGATTTAGGAATGATAAAATGATAAAAGATTGACGGTAGCAGATGAGATCGCATCCACCACATTTACAAAAAGGTAAGGGGATCCTTGTTGGTTCACATCACAAGCTTCATGCTAGAGGAGTCTCATAGGGAAATTAGGAAGCTAACAGGTGACCCCTGAGGTCATAATCCTAATTTATACGGACCAGGGGTGGGTTCTGGCTGTCATGACTGCTGGTTTGCTCGTGTGCACACTTTACAGGCGCCCACATTTGATGTGCGCTGTGCACACATGCACAGTGCAGTTCAAACTGTTCTGCGCATGCACAGAACTGAAAAACAAGATGGTACCGCTGACAGCGCCAACTGGGGAACTGATTCGGGGGGGCGTGGCAGGCAACGTTCCCTCTAATTCTTTTTCAGTGTGAGCGGAAAAGTATAATGATTGAGCAGCACATTTTCATGCCGGAGCACCTGAATTTTTTTCATAAATGTCACCCAAGACAACGAAATTAGTGTTATCTGAAACTCAATTCTACCATGTAAATATCCATTAAGTAAAGAAATCTCCCTATACAGGTAGTCCTCAATCTACGACCATAATTGAGCCCAAAGTTTCTATTGCTAAGTGAGACATTTGTTAAGTAGGTTTTGCCCCATTTTACAACCTTTCTTGCTACAGTTAACTGAATCACTGAGGTTAAATCAGTAACCTTGTTGTTAAGTCAATCTGACTTTCCTACTGACTTTGCATGGCAGAAGGTTGCAAAAGGTGAGCCCAGGACCCTGCACCCTCATAAATATGAGGCAGTTGCCAAAGATCCAAATTTTGATCATGTGGCAATGATCATAAGTGTGAAGAACAGCTGTAATTCACTTTTTTCAGTGCTGATGTAGTTTTAGTCATTAAGTGAACTGTTGTAAGTTGAGGACTACTTGTATTCAAGTTCAATGGATGACTCTCTATGGGAAAAGGATCAAAACTTCCCTCTATCCATACTATGAATTACTTTATATGCTTTATACTTTCCCCCTTACTATCAATAGTCTGCAGTGATATTAGCAAGTTATAAATAAATTACCAACTGATGTAGATTAGCAATTGGGGCACATAAAGAAACAAACAAAGAGGGCAGGGGAGGGGGGAAGGAAGGAAGGAAGGAAGGAAGGGAGAGGGAGAGAGAGACAGAGAGAGAGGGAGAGACAAAAAAGGAAAGAAGAGAAAGAGAAAAAGAAAAAGAAAGGGGAGAGGATGGAGGGAGGATAACAAAAAGAGGCAGAAAAAAGAAAGAGAGAGAAAGAGAAAGAGGAAAGGAAGAAAGAAGGAAGGAAGGAAAGAAAAAAGAAAGAAAAAAGGAAGAAAGAAAAGAGGAGAGAAGAGAAGGAATAGAGGCCAAAAAAGCAAACGAAAAGTAGGGAAAAAACTTTCACTGGGAAACACTATTTTTCCATCAGCGCAAAACTTTCCTAAACAAGGTTAATTTTCCGGATTTTGACTTTCCAGTCCAGGCGGACCAAGAAGCCTTTATTTTCTTTTTCTTTTCGAGAAATAAAATCAAATAAAATCTGCGGAGCACCAGCTCGACTCCCCCTTCCTGCGAAAAAAACCTCGAGCCCCAATGCTCCACACGCAGAGGCTGGATTCAGACAAGATGTGCACACCCGGCGTGGGTTTCCACTTGCTTGCGTGGCGAGCGCCTCCCACACACCTGCATCTCGGAAGCGGAGCCAACTGCGGGGAGCCCAATCAGCCATGGGAGCTTAGCCGACAAACCGCGACGGAAGCATGCTCTGTACATCCCGCGGAGAGTTGGCTGCTGCCGTTGCTGCTGCCACTGCTTCCTTCCTCAGTAACTTTGATCCAGGAGGGAACAATCAGCCACATGCCGGTGGAGGGAGCCTAATCTTAACCCTAGGCGGCCACATTTTTGTTGGCCAAAGCCCACCCTCCTTTGGAGGTGTCCAGGCACTATAGTATCCCGGCCCAGCTGACAGAAGCCTCCTAACCACCTGCAGACTAAAATCCATCATGCTAAAGATTACTGCACGGCAGTTGGAAACTGCCGCGCTGTGTTTTGTTTCCCCCTGCGTGGCCGCGCACCCGCGCAGCTTAGAGGGAACAGTGGTGGCAGGCCTGGGTCGTTGCCAGTTCCAGTAACCCAAGCTGCCAAACCACTACTGGTTTGGTCAAACCGGTCCGTACTGGTAGGAACCAACCGCTGATGCAGACCTTAATTTAGTCTGTTATATCAGTAGTAAAACAGTTATTTGGATTAGAAGTTTTCTCCTTAGTTTTGTCTATTTAAAACTGCTCTTTTGTGATGGCTGAAGGAATTATGGGCCTCTTCATTGCAGGCATGCTTCTCCCTATATTTCTTTACCTCTAGGGGAGTTGGGATTTGTAGTTCACCAATCTTGCAACACAGAATCCCTAAGTGTCAATGTATACTTAGGGAAGGTCTGCATGCTTTATTCTCCTGGAATTGCCCACCCTTCAGCTTCACTTCTGTCTAATCCACATGCTAAATGGTATGAACGTTTTCCGTATTGTTCAGTTGCGTCTATTCAAAGAACTAGAAAATTAGAATTTCCCAACATTAATTACCATGTTGCAAGCTGCTCTCAGATGTTCTGGTGTCATGACCATCAAACTTCCTGAATACAGTTTCAAGGAGGAGGAGGAAGAGGAGGAGGAGGAGGAGGAGGAGGAGGACACCAGCACTGGTAGTCATGATAATATAGCATAAACAAAGACCCATAAATCATGATGATTCCAATTTTTTAAAAAATGGAATGTAAAGTCTTCCTTTAAACTTCAAATGCATCACAATCTTAGGCTTCCCATATTTCATATCTCTCTAGGGTTGTAATTCTAAATATAATCTATAGACCATACAATGGAGAATCTTTCACAGCAGGTCATGGTTGACTTGTACTCCAAGGAGTTATGGTTTGGCAACATCTAAGAGTAACCCTACCAACATACAAAAGGTTCTGATAGTGCTATACTCAACATATCTATTCAGATTTTTAAAAAAATCAATGGCACGTGCCCAGGTGAAGGCTGCTATGGTTTTGCCCAGGTTTGGGAGATCCCATAGCTAACATTATGGCTGGTTTGGAGAACCTCCAAATTCCACCCCTGGCTGGCACCTCCCACCCTGCCCCTCCCAGGAGTCTCCACGCAGCCTGTTTTGGATGCGAGGTAAGTGTAGGGCCAGTGGTGGGTTTCAAAATTTTTTGGAACCTCTTCTGTAGGTGTGGCCTGCTTTCCGGGTCCACTGGTGGAACCTCTTCTAACCAGTTCGGTAGATTTGACAAACCAGTTCTACCGAATAGGTGCGAACTGGTAGGAACCCACCTCTGTGTAGGGTCCACACGGAGGATTGGAGCATGGGGGGGGGGAGGGAGAAGAACGGGCCTCCCAGAAGTTCTGGAAGGCCAGAAACAGGTCTGTTTTCAGCCTCTGGAAGGCCCCCGGAGCCTGGGGAAAGCAGTTTTTCGCCTCCTAGAGGCTCAAGGAAAGGCTCTGGAGCCTGGAGAAAATGAAAATGCCCTGTCCTGCGCCACCCCTGCTGTGGTGCAGGAGGGCGAGTAGGCCACGCCCACCATGGCCACGCCCCACCCAGCAACCGGGCAGGGAACCCATTGCTGAAGTTTTTGAAGCCCATCCCTGCACATGCCAGGCCAATCCCTAATGAATGTAGAGGCATGAACTCTGAATTTACTTACTATAAGAGAAATCTCACTGGTACTTAAGTGTCTTAAGAGGTTAGAAATTGTGTGTCTGCTTACCGGAGGAATTTCCAGTATATATGCCCAGATTTCGCAAGTGGCTTGAAGATTTCTTTGAAGTGATAGCCTCATCCCCTTCATTGCAAATTTCTTAGTTACATGTTATCATTATATTATATATAAGCTTTCTAAATATATAATTTAAGATATACCAATCTTGTAAGTGTACATGTTGGTTGTGGATGGAAAATAAAACAGGATTTTAAAAAAAAAAATTTAAAAAGCCCCTAGGGATTTGCTCCGGATTAAAATATATTTCAGGCTAAGCAATATATATATATTTGGTGGGAAAGAGTGGACGAAGGCCTTCTTTTTTCTAAAGAAAGGTTTTCCACTTCCAGATTTGAGAATTTCCAGATTTGAGAAATCTGGGACTTGTAAGCAATGAGAGAATAAAAAGTTCTGAAAGATTCAGGGAAATATTACCAGGCAGACCTTCCTGGTCAAAACAGAAACAAAAGTGGAAATTTTTAGGCAGGATTTTTATCACTTTTACTTTCTGCAGGGAGCCCAGGAATTATCACTTTAGGAAGTTCTTAAATAAATGATTCAAAGCAGAACTCAGAGGTGTGAAAAGACCCTCGTTTCAACTGGAGAAGAAACAGCATTTCCCCCCCAAAAAATGCCCATTGATTCTTGACCCTTCGAGATGCTCACTTGATTGAATTATCCTTTCTGAAATGATTCCTGTGTAAAAGCAGGTGTGGGTGTAAACAACAGGTAATCCTCAACGTACTACGTATTGAGCCCAACATTTCTGTTGTTATGTGAGACATTTGTTAAGTGAGTTTTGCCCCATTTTCTTCCCTCAGTTGTTAAGGGAATCACTGCAGCTAATAAGTTAGTGAGATGGTTTTTAAGTGAATCTGGCTCCCCCATTGACTTTGCTTGTCAGAAAGTCGCAAAAAAAGATCACATGACCCCGGGACACTACAACGGTCATAAGTAAGAATCAGTTGCCAAGCATCTGAATTTTGATCATGTAATGATGGGGATGCTGCAACAGTTGTAAGTGTGGAAAATGATCAGAAGTCACTTTTTCAATGCCGTCTGTAACTTCAAACAATCACTAAATGAACTGTTTTAAGACTACCTGTATATGTCTGTATGTGTTCTGACCTCAGGTTCCCCAGCAGCACGAAGCCGAGTCCTCGTCCCAATAAACACATTTTATTTAATTTATAGTGAATTCCTCTCCAGCAAAGAGTTTCCCCTCTCACAGTCTTTCAAGATGGTTCACAATTACCAAACTTTCTGAGGCTTGGAGAGTGGCCAGACCGATATCTTTCAGACACCGCAATACTTGGCAAGAATGCAGGAATGAACTAAGTGTCTCCTGCAAACTCCACTCCCCTTCCGCTCCTCTTTTATTCCCTATGGGAGGGGCCATCCTCCCAAGTCGATCCCTGTTCCTTAGCTGTTCCTTTCATCTGGCAACTCTGTGCATGCGCGCACTGAGAACAGGCTTCAGCTGTTTGTCTGCCTCACTGATGTCTGACTCTGAAGGCAGCTGATAACTGGCATATGGTTCTGTCCCCTCTCTGCCTCCAACACAGAGCCCTCATCAGAGCCTTCCCCAGACTCTAGGACCGGCCCATGTCCCTCCCCAACCTTCTCACTATCCGAATCTGCGGCCAGCTCTACCTGGATTTTAACTTTTTGCTCTACAAATGATTCTTGTTTTTTCTTGTCTACATCCATCAAGGAAATATGCCTAATATTCAGTGGCAGCCCAGTTATTTTGGATGACAAAGCAGAAAACCCTTCGGAGTAAGAACGGAAGAAAGACAAATTAAAAAGCTTTCGTTCGTTGCTTTTCCCTGTCTCTAAAACTTTGTATTCCCGCACAATGCTTAGACCAGCTCTACGAAAGCTTCTGGTGTCGAAAACCACCTTTTAAAATATTTCTTCCACTGAGAAGGCAAATCCCCCCCCCCAAAAAAATAGGAACAACAACCGCAGCAGAATGAAAAATTGTACCACTTAACCCAGAAATTTCAGAAGAAGGCATATTCAATTCTCTTACTGCGCTCGGACAGCTAAGCTGCAAAGTAAATTATGCCGATAAAGCTCAAATTAGACCCTTTAAAGCTCTTTTATTGATCTCAGTCAGAGTCATTGGAAGTCCACGAGGGTCTTAAAACTCCCACTGAGGGAAAAGAAAAGTGGTCTCTCACCCTTTGGTGCAGAAGAGCTGTTGTTCTCCAGGACTTCGCAGAGCTTCTGTGTTCCGGCGGTTTATTCTGTGGTATTGTCAGAACAGGGCAGGGAAAGGCCTTTGGACGGAAATCTCTTCCCTTGCGGAAAGCAGAAGTGGTTACAGTTCTCACCGGTCAATTGCAACATCCTTGTTCAACAAATTCAAAAAGGGATGGGTCTCAATTGGGTGGCTTAAGAGAGCAACCGTGTTTGTAGGTAATAAAAACACACCCTCAGCACAGGTCAGAATGGAATAGAATAGAATAGAATAGAATAGACGGAGTAGAATAAGGACTAGAATAAGACGTAGAGTAGAGTAGAGTAGAGTAGAGTAGAGTAGAGTAGAGTAGAGTAGAGTAGAGTAGAGGAGAGGAGAGGAGAGGAGAGGAGAGGAGAGGAGAGGAGAGGAGAGGAGAAGTGGAGCGGAGCGGAGTGGAGCAGAGCAGAGCAGAGCAGAGCAATAGCAATAGCAATAGCAGTAGACTTATATACCGCTTCATAGGGCTTTCAGCCCTCTCTAAGCGGTTTACAGAGAGTCAGCATATTGCCCCCAACAATCTGGGTCCTCAATCTGGGTCCGCAGAACAGAACAGAACAGAACAGAACAGAACAGAACAGAATAACAGAGTTGGAAGGGACCTTGGAGTACTTCTAGTCCAACCCCTCTACTGTGGCAAAAAGAATCCGAACTTTTTCTCCCCCCCCCCCCACCATTCACAGGGGAGCAGCTGCTCCCTTTATGGTCTCCCCCCAGCCCCCTCCCTCCCAGGGACTATCTCAAAGGGACAAGCTGCAGCAGCTACACTGTGAATGGAGGGAGAAATGTTGGGGTTGGATGGGCGAGTCAAGCAGCTGGAAGGTCTAGTTTAATAGAAAGAAAGACTAGGGGAGACATGATAGCAATGTTCCAATATCTCAGGGGTTGCCCCATAGAAGAGGGAGTCAAGCCATTCTCCAAGGCACCTGAGTGTAAAACAAGAAGCAACGGGTGGAAACTAATCAAGGAGAGAAGCAACCTAAAACTAAGGGGGAATTTCCTGACAGTTAGAACAATTCATCAGTGGAACAGCTTGCCTTCAAGAAGTTGTGAATGCCCCAACGCTGGAAGTCTTTAAGAAGATGTTGGATAGCCATTTGTCTGAAACGGTTTAGGGTTTCCTGCCTAGGCAGGGGGTTGGACTAGAAGACCTCCAAGGTCCCTTCCAACTCTATTCTAACTGTTTCATCTCTACTCAGACAAATACCGGTAGTCTTCAACTTACAACTTTTGTTCGTGACCGTTCAAAGTTACAATGGCAATATAAAAAAAGTGATTTACAACCCTTGCCCTTATGACTGTTGCAGGATCCCTACCATCACTGCATGGTGGTACAGTGGTTAGAATGCAGTATTGCAGGCAAACTCCACTGCCAGCAGTTCGATCCTGACCAGCTCAAGATTGACTATTTTATTGTAACAGCTGGAAGAGGTGAGTGGCAACCGGGTGACCAAGTGGGCAACCAGGCGAGCATGGGCAGGGCCAATTAGGGATGATTTCTACTGGTTAGGGAACGAATTCAAATCATCCCTACCGGTTCGCCCGAGCCAGTGCGATCCGGTCTAATTTCACTCCTGGTCTAGTTAGCTACAGTAATTCATCAATAGCCCATGATTCTATAGGAACGGGAATCTCTTACAGATTATCCTCAACTTACCACCACAATTGAGCCCGAAATTTACGTTGCCGAGTGAGACATTTGCCAAGTGAGTTTTCCCCCGTTTTACGACCTTTCTTGCCACAGTTGTTACGTCAATCACTGCAGCTGTTAAGTTAGTAACACGGTTGTTAAGTGAATCTGGCTTCCCCATTGACTTTGCTTGTCAGAAGTTTCCAAAAGGGGATTTACAGGACCCCGGGACATTGCAACCGTCATAAATATGAATCAGTTGCAAGCGTCTGAATTTTGATCACCTGATCATGGGGATGCAGCAACTGTCACATGTGTGAAAAATGGTCATAAATCACTTTTTTCAGTGCCATTGTAAGTTCAAACTGTTATTAAATGAACTCTTGTGAGTCAAGGATGACTTGCATAGCATTACAAATCAGCTGCCATCATGCAAAATGTATTTATTTAGTCAAACATGTACGAGATAGCAGGTATCAGTCTAAACATGGACATCAACACAGGAAATGAGTACGAATAAATGGGGACAGTAGGACAGGGACAGTAGGCACCTGAGCCTTGGACCAGTGGGGAGGAGACAAGGGAGTGTGTTCCTGACGTCAGCAGTGAGTTGTTCCTGGATGCCCGGAACCAAAGAGCTAACAGGCATCAGGAACAGTTGCGCAAGTACAGGAGGTGATTGTATTCAGCTGGTGGCCATTAGGCTCCTCTCCAGACTATAAAAGGACTGCTTGTGCACACGCTCCTCTTACAGAAGTCAACGCAGGAACTAATGTTGGAGAACATTATTGTGAGCTTGGCAGGCTGGATTGCTGCCATGGCTTATCTGTGCTGGTTTGCTGCCAAGGACCTGTCTGTCTGTTCATTAAATGCTGTAACTTATCTTTGGCTCGGAGTGTGTGTTGGTGTGGGACGAGGGGGGTCAGAACAGATCACTATGTTACTGAAGTCGTATTTTCTGCAATCGAGTTTAGAGCAGTTAACCTTGAGTTTGTATCTATTGCTTGCCCGTGCGTTATTGCGGTTGAAGCTGAAGTAGTCATTGACATGTAGGACGTTGTAGCAGACAATTTTGTGTACTACGCTTAGTTCAGACCTTAGTTGGCGTAGTTCTAGGTTGTACAAGCCCAAAATTTCAAGCCTGGTGGCATAAGATATTTTATTGTGAGCAAGAAGAGTGGAGGACTCTTCTCGTGAAATACCTCTGGACTCGCTCGATTGTATTAATGTCCGAAGTACAGTGTGGATTCCAGGCAGATGAGCTGTATTCGAGAATTGGTCTGGCAAAAGTTTTGTATGCCCTAGTTGGCAGTACAATGTTAGTGGAGAAGAAGCTTCACAAAATTAGGTTAAGAACTCTTAATGCCTTTTTGGCAATGCTGTTACAGTGAGCTCTGGAGCTTAGGTCATTTCAGATGTTGGTTGTCACTTCATCATCATACCTACATGCGTGCACATGGCCATCAACTAAATTTGGACTGAGACACCTTAAGTCTTTGATGAGTTCTCCTTCAACAGAAACCTCACCTGGTAAATGGTTTATGCACAAGGAGGCGTAAGGAAGAAACCCCAAGCAAAACATCTGAAGTATGCCTTTCCTCTAAAATCCCGAAGCGCCTTACCTTAGTTGTCACCTGGATATAGGGAAAACCCAGTGTGAAATAAGGTAAACCAGCTTCTTAACTCAGTTTTTATTCCCCTGGAATAATGGCTGGATTTGTTCCAGCATAGGAATGTCAAGGATTATCCCCTTGAAAACATTTTTCATCATCACCAGTCTTACCTAAAGAAGAACCTTCTGCCAATTAGTAGTTTTAAAAAGTTTCCTGCTAGGGCTGAGAATAATCTGGCTGTATATGCTTGATCATCGCTTTTTAAGTCATACTCGTGTTTTGAAGCCACAGGTTGAGAGAAGATGATTGTCATTGAAACTCCAAAGGTAATTTTGGAGTGGAACCAAAGCTCTGAGTTCCGGTTATCACTTTCACTCTACACTCAATGTTGACTCAGCCTTCTTAGGGGACTGGAGGCTAAAGCATATAAAGAACGGTTGCTGGAATTGGGTATGTCTAGTTTAATGAAAAGAAGGACTAGAGGTGACAGGATAGCAGTCTTCCAATATCTAAGAGGTTACCACAAAGAAGAGACAGTCAATCTATTTTCCAAAGAACCTGAAGGCAGGATGAGAAGCAACGGATGGAAACTAATCAAGGAGAGAAGCAACCTAGAACTAAAGAGAAACTTCCTGACAGTTAGAACAATGAATCAGTGAAACAACTTGCCTCCAGAAGTTGTGGATGCCCCAACACTGGAAGTTTTTAAGAAGAGGTTGGACAATCATTTGTCTGAAATGATAGGGCTATAGCATTTTCTGCGGCGAGTTGGTCATGACAAATTGGTCACGGTGAGTTGACCCATTCCAAAGCCAAAGGAGGAGGTCGGTCTACTGAACCTTTGGTCAACAGCACGGTGGTGCAGCAGCCACACATTTGTCTAATTTCAATCCTACAGGAGTCTTGGGTCCTGGATTTTGGACCCGTTCTGCAAGTTAAGCCATTTGAGATACCAGTGGTTCAGAGGTGGTATTCAAATAGTTCTGGTTTTGGAGAACGGGGAGTGGAGGTTTTGAGTAGTTTGGAAAACAGGCAAATAGGCTGGCCATGCCCCTGCTGCCTCCCATCCTCCCAGCTGATTTTCTTGTGTTGCACTGAATAGAGAGACCAAGCTGGAAAGCAGGTTAGGGGGATGGGGAGGGAATGGGGATTTTGCAGTAACCTTCCCCTGCACGCCCACAAAGCCACGCCCACAGAACCAGTAGAAAAAAAAATGAATCCCACCACTGCATTGGTTCCAAAATTGTTGTTCTGCAATGCAGCATTTCACTCAATGGAAATATATAGACAAAGAGAGAGAAATGTTTTAGTAGTATGTATGTATATATCAGGGGTGGGTTTCTCGCCCCGTTCCAACCGGTTCGGTTGGAACGGGGCCGGCAGCGTCCTCGTGCACGCGCGCAGTGCACGCATGCGTACTAGCATCTGTGTGATGCTCCACCTGCTCCTGGAGGATCACACAGGCGCTGTATGCATCCTGTGCATGCGTGGAAGCGCAGAACTCATCAAAACCGGGTAAGAAACGCGGGCGTGCGGGTGGACCCTTCGGCGTTCCTGGAAGTTACTTACTTCCGGGTTCGCCGACCAACCGGTTTGCGGGGACCGCCGCGAACCGCCTGAAACCCACCCCTGGTATATATGTACAATATGTATGTATGTACATGTGTGTGAATTATTACAGTTTTGATCTAGTAACCCTATTCTCATTACATGTGGTGTTTCTTAGGAATGATCGATTAATTACGTATCATGAACTCAGTGTCAGATCTTAAGCAACCACGTAAATACGGTTTACGGTTTATTAGGATTTGTATGCCGCCCACTCTCAGGAGACTTACAGATAAAAACAGGGAGGCGGGACATATAAAAATGAAAAAGAACAGACATTAAAATTGCACAACATTCATATAGTTTAGAATGGGGCTGGATAAATCAACAGCCCCGGGCCTGCTGGAACAGCCAGGTCTTAATCGCTTTGCTGAAGGCCGGAAGAGTAGTAAGGGTCCGGATCTCCACGGGGAGATCATTCCATAGGGCTGGAGCAGCTACAGAGAAGGCCCTCCCCCGGGGAGTCGCCAGCCGACATTGACCGGCAGATGGAATCCGGAGGAGGCCTAATCTGTGTGTGATCTTATAGGTCTCTGGGAGGTAAATAAACTTCCTCCAGGATGATCTGTCCCTAACGTGGTCCATAGGTTGCCCCATGGCCACTTATAACCAAATCCATCCCCCATGCTGCTGGTTATCCTCTTCTTTTCTTTCCTTCCTCCTTTCCCAGTGTTGCAGCTGGGTCTCCTCATAATGGGCACGAAGTAGACAATCTGAGCCTGATTAATTATGGCTTGAATGACGAGCTGATTTGTTGGATGATTATTTCTTGGCTATCCATGGTTTCTTCAGGAGTCACCGCAGAGGTGGCATTCTACCAGTTCGCCCGAACCGGTAGCGGAAATTGTAGGTGGAAATTGTAGGTGGCTCCGCCCACCTCCCTGGGTCTACGGCCATAAGAGCCGAGGTGGCGCAGTGGTTAGGGTGCAGTACTGCAGGCCACTTCAGCTGACTGTTATCTGCAGTTCAGCGGTTCTAATCTCGCCGGCTCAAGGTTGACTCAGCCTTCCATCCTTCCGAGGTGGGTGAAAATGAGGACCCAGACTGTGGGGGCGATATGCTGACTCTGTAAACTGCTTAGAGAGGGCTGAAAGCCCTATGAAGCGGTATATAAGTCTAACTGCTATTGCTATTGCTATCCCATTTAGGCCATTTTCTTTTCACCAAAAGTGCATGTACGGAGGTGGGCACGAGTGAATGCATGCATTTGCAAATCGGTAAGGAAGTTAAGTGAATACCAACCCTGAGTCACCACCGAAGTTCAAAAAACATCAATCCTCTTTCTCTCCCCATTTCTTCAAACGCTAACCCTCACTTCCGAGGCTTTTGTTTTTTTTGGATCGATGAATATTCCACATTGTTTTCGCCTAAATCTGAAATGCCTTTACTTTTCGGCTTGAAATCTAGGGCTGCATACTGCAGCTCAGGTGGCTCTGCTGTCCTTGGGGCTGGAACAGTGGGGCCCTGGGGTGCTTTAGGCTTCCTTTTTCCAGCAGGGTTTGGCTTATCAGCATGGGGTAATCTTGGACCCTGAAAGAAAGGAACAACGTTTTGGGAAAGAGGGAAGATTCTGTTTCTATTTCCTGGTCGGAGAGATCTCTGTATGAATTTTCCGTTTCCTGCATCGCTGTCCTGTGAGAGGGAGTTTGTTTGCACCGCTTTTAATTGCTGATTTTTTTAAAGTGGGAAGATTGAGTTCTTCCCGCCAAGACCTCTTGCCATCTCAAGCCTTTCAATAAAAGCTCCTTTTGGAACAACTTCAGTTTCAAGAACTCCTGCTTTCTTGCGAGGATATGGAGAGGCAAGATCTCACAGGCAGAGCCGGGGACAAATTCCTTGGGTACCTATCACAGTTGGCCAATAATTCTATTCTATTCTATCCTCTATATTCTACATTCGGTTCGATTCTATTTCTTATATTCTATATTCTATTCTCTATATTCTCTATTCTATTCTATTTTTTACATTCTCCTATTCTATTCTATTCTACTCTACTCTACTCTACTCTACCCTACCCTACCCTACCCTACCCTACCCTACTCTACTCTACTCTCTTCCATCCCATCCCATCCCATCCCATCCCATTCCATTCCATTCCATTCCATTCCATTCCATTTTTAGTTTGAACTTTCTCCTTCCTTCCTTCCTTCCTTCCTTCCTTCCTTCCTTCCTTCCTTCCTTCCTCCTTTCCTCCCTCCCTCCCTCCCTCCCTCCTTCCTTTCTTCTCCAGATCAGGAGACAAAGAATAGCAAAGATACATAGGAAGCCTACCATCGGGAAAACGTTGCTGTAGATATGGCTAGAATTCTTGGGTTTCTCCTGAGGTTCTCGTCCAGAAGAGGTTCCTTCGACATGGCTAGCTTCGAGCAATGCTTTCCTCTGCTTAAAAACCCTGGGAGGAATTCAGTAAGACAACATTTTGGTTATTGTACATCCGTGGAGTCATAGAACGGATGGGACCTAGGAAATAATTTAATTCAGTGTTCTCCAAAGTGATCAATTTTGACCCCAAAAGGTTAATTGGACTCTCTAAGGGGTAATCAACAATACTTTAACTAATGGTACTGTAGGACTAGCCAACAGGTTATTGCTATCATTTTTGTGCAGTTATTACATTATTTTCATATAATAAATGTTTGGGGGCTAATAAGCAATTAGAAACTTCATCAAGGGGTGGATGAACTAAAGAGTTTAAGGACCCTGATCTAGCCCAACTTCTATTGCTAGAGTAATCCACTGCTACAGCAATAGTTATTACAGAGTAAGAATCCATCAGCCTTTCTATTTTTTCCTCCTAAAGCTGATTTCTTAATCCCTAACTTTTTGCTTGGGCCAATCCCCTAATAGGTTAACATCCATCATTTTTCTGTCCCTTTCTCTTATTAATGATGCATTTCCTTCCCACAACAGTGCAACACTCCATTTATTTGAAAGCATAATTACATTGGATTGCGGGCTTGTGTCTTTGTACACACTAAATACTAAGGATTCAGATCATGTCACCATAGTGGGGTAGAGCATACTTTGGCTCATCCCAAATATAACAATGACAGATGGGTAGTTTAGGCTAAACATCTGGAGTCAAGCAGAATGGTTTTCTGCACTATTATAGATACTCTACTTGGGAGTAACTTAGTGATTGTAATCAAATAAGCAATTTGTTTTCAAACAAATCCCTTTACCCTGTAATCCTCTAACCTTAGAGAAACCACTATTTACTTTAGGATGGATGCAAATTTCATCCTGTCTAAAGTAGACCTATTAAAATTAGTGGCAATGTCATTTATTCTACTGGATGTATTCCATGCTTGAAAAATTGTGGCTTTTTAAAATGTAATGTGGCTCATTAAAGCAGCTGTGTGACAAAGCCTGAAAAAGTGGCTGCTTTAAAGAGATGCTGTATCAATTCTGCCACATGTACTGAGACATCTCATTCAAATCATTTTTAAGCATACAATAAACAATATTGTATACATACATATACATACATGTATATTGCCACACATTCTCTATTTTTTCCCTACTTTTATTTCCCTTTCATCTTTGCAGTGAAATATCCCATAAAGAATGATAATTATAATTAGTATGTTGGCCCAATTCTTCACTCGTGTTGTTCACAGAGCAATTAACGAATTGTTCAACATTGCAGCTCTACTGAGATCTACCAGATCTGGAGCATAACGATTGTCAACATTTAATGGTCCTTCCAAATGTCACCATCTATGTGTTGAAAACCTAGAACGTGGAAGGTAGGACCTGGGCAGGATCTGCAATAGGCTGGCTATAATGAACTTAGGGACACGGTGACTCAGTGGCTAAGACATTGAGTTTGTCCATCAGAAAAGTCAGCAGTTCGAATCCCTGGTGCCACGTAAAAGATTTGCCAGCTTCTGCCAACCTAGCACTTCGAAATCACGTAAAAATGCAAGTAGAAAAATAGGAACCACCTTTGGTGGGAAGGTGACAGTATTCCTTGCCCCTTTGATGATTAGTCATGCCAGCCACATGACCACAGAGATGTCTTGGGACAGCGCTGGCTCTTCGGCTTTGAAACGGAGGTGAGCACTGCCCCCTAGAGTCAGAAATGACTAACACATATGTGCGAGGGGAACCTTTGCCTGATGATGAACTTACAGTGAGATTTATAGATTGATACTAGTTATTGTTCAGAGTTTAATTTTATCAATCCTATCAAAACATTATGACTTGAAGAGAAACTCACCTGATCAGGAATAGGCACAACATGAAGATTCCAGCTCCAAGAAAAATTCCACATATCCCAGCAATGAACAAAGTCTTATTAGATCTTCCTGCAACAATAAACCAAGACCTCTGTGGAAAATCAACCCTGGGGAATTAGGAAGCCTGGTTCTTCTGGTAATCATTTGGTAAGAGATTTTAGGAAATTAGGAAGTCTAGCTCCAAAGACTACACAGCTTAGAGACAGAAGAAATCTCTGTTCCCAAGACTATGGAGAATCAAGGAGATGGCCTTGAAGGAAACAGATAAGAATCATTATAGACAGTCCTTGTTTTACAACCATCCATTTGGGGACCTTTCCAACTGCAACGGCCCTGAAGGAAGTGACTTAGAAGTGGTCCTCACACTTACAACCACCATGGCTTTCCCCCAATCACAGAATCCAAATGTGGGTACTAGGCAACCAGCATGAATTTTAGGGCAACTGCAACATTCCAATGCTATGTGATCGTCATATGTGATCTTTCCCACTGGCTTCTGACAAGTAAAATCAATGGGGGGGGGAGGGAGCCAGTTTTGCTTAACGACTGTGTGATTCACTTAACAGCCACAGTGATTTGCTTCACAACTGTTGCAAAGAAAGGGTGTGACTTACTTATGCATAGCAATGGAAATTCTGGGCCCAATAGTTGGTTGTAAGTTCAAGGACTTTTGTAACTGAAACTTGCAAGCTTGAAACTACCTCTCCCCTCCTTACATTTATTGTCTCCCAAACAACAAGGTGATTCTATTCTGAGATGTTTTCTCCTCTTCGCCCTTCCTTAGGACTCATATTTCATTTATCAGACCATTGTTTAGCAATAACAATAGCAATTAGAGTTATATTCCTCTCCATAGTGTTTTATAGCTCTCTCTGAGCAATTTATTAGGCTAAGACACTGAGCTTGTCGATCAGAAAGGTCGGCAGTTCAGCAGTTCGAATCCTTAGCGCCTCATAACAGAGTGAGCTCCCGTTACTTGTCCCAGCTTCTGCCAACCTAGCAGTTCGAAAGCATGTAAAATTGCAAGTAGAAAAATAGGAACCACCTTTGGTGGGAAGGTAACAGCATTCTGTGCGCCTTCGGCATTTAGTCATGCCGGCCACGTGACCACGGAGACGTCTTCGGACAGTGCTGGCTCTTTGGCTTTGAAATGGAGATGAGCACCGCCTCCTAGAGTAGGGAACGACTAGCACATATGTGCGAGGGGAACCTTTACCTTTACCTGAGCAATCTACAATGTCAGCATTGCCCCCAATAATCTGGGTCCTCATTTTACTGACCTCAGAAGGAAAGAAGATTGAGTCAATCTTGAGCCCATCAAGATTGAACTCCGGGCTATTGGCAGAGTTAGCCTGCAACACTTCACTTTAACGACTGCACCACCAGGGCTCTTATTGTCTAGGCTGTGGGTTTTTCCTTCTACCTTTCAAGGTAATTCCCAGATACCTTTACATGCACCTGGTGGAGTTCCTTACCTATGGAAGATTCTGAAGTTGGGTCTCTCTTGGCCTTCAACAGGAATTGCATTCTTTGGATTCCATAAGAATTGCTCCCCATGCAGATAATATTATGATCTCTATCTAGGCTGCCAGTCCAGTTTAAGGTACTGGTGGCCTCATTCTTCTGGACTGAAGGTTGGACTGTCCAGTTTCCTCTTCCCTTATTCTCCTCGGTTATCCTCTCCCCATCCACCTCCCACTCGATCTGGGGGAGTGGCTTAGCATCCCAGGTACAAGTACATAGGAAATCATTGTCATGGTAAGAACATGTTGTATTTTTCTGGGGGCTTCTGCTGAGCCTTGGGGCATCTGGAAAAGAGCAAAAGAGCCATATAGTTCAAACGTTAAGATTTTGTAGCAGATTTGCAAGACTTCTCTGCATGAAAAGGAAAATGGTAGGACTGTCAGGGACACAAAAGTGCCACTGATAAGAGTCTCACTGTCCTATAATAGGACTCCAACCCGCACGTGACCTCCCTCGTTATGAACGTCCTACTTGGCTTGTGGTAGCAAGGAATCACTCTTCAATTCTCTCTCTCTCTTCAGCCCAACTGAGCCTTGACTGGTTTTCTGCCAAGTGTTAGAGCTGGCAGCAGATTCGGACAGTGAGAAGTCTGGGGAGGAACATGGGTCAGTCCTGGAGTCTGGGGAAGGCTCTGATGAGGGCTCTGTGTCAGAGGCAGAGAGGGGGCCAGAGCCATCTGACATCAGCTACCTTCAGAGTCAGACATCAGTGAGGCAGAAGAACAACTGGAGCCTGATCTCAGTGTGCGCATGCAAAGAGTTGCCAGAGGAAGAGAACAGATAAACAAAAGGGGTTGACTTGGGAGTAAGGCCACAGATGGACGATGAATGGCCCCTCCCAGAGGAAACAAAAGAGGAGCGAAAGGGGAGTGGAGTTTGCAGGAGACAATTAGTTCACTTAATTGGTTCATGACTCTCTGAGACTCCTTGCCAAGTTTTGTAGATATCAGCCTGGCAGCTCTCCAAGCCAGATAAGGTCTGTGATGTAAATCCTCCCTTGAAAGACTTTGCTGGATGGGAATGAGCAGAATTCACAGTCAATTAAGAAAAGGGGCTTTTGTTGGGACAAGGAGTTAGCTTCATGCTCTTGGGAAACCTGGGTCAGAATACCAAGGATGAAGAATGTCATATAGCTCAAGCAGTCAACAGCTTAAATATCTTCCTTCTAGAGGATTATGATTTACTCACATGTCACAGAGAGCCGGAAGAACCCATGAACCGTGCCGAGCACGTTTGTAGCAGTGCACACATAGACACCCTCATCTTCAACAGTCAGGTTGATCAGTCTCAATTGGTTATCTAGAGGCTTCTGCAAGTGGCCATCTCTTTTCTCCCAACTAGTTGTGGCTGGAGGGTTGCTATCTGCTTGGCAGAACAGCTCCAATGAGTCACCTTCTTGGGCTGTCAACTCAGAGCCACTGGGCAGCTCCTTGAAGCAACCTGAAACCAGAGTTAAAGAGTCCATCATTTCCATGGGAGAGTCTTGGTCAAGCCAGCCAGAGGCATCCTTCAGAAAAGAGAGGAACCCTGCACATAATTGCATGTTAAACTGGGGTGAAATTTAGCAGGTTCTGACAGGTTCTGGAGAACCGGTAGTGGAAATTATGAGTGGTTCAGAGAACCAGCAAATACCACCTATGGTTGCTGGCCCCCAAGTGGGGTAGGAATGGAGATTTTGCAATATCCTTCCCCTGCCATGCCCACCAAGTCACGCCCACAGAACCGGTAGAAAAAAAATAAATTTAAATTTCACCACTGATCCTAAAGTACCTTGAGAGAGTATGGAACCTCTCCTGTGAGTTTGGGTGGTGTTGAAAACCAGCATCCTCGGACGATCTGTGGGGGGAAAAACAACCATATCAAACTTCCCAAGAGAAAAGCTTTTGTGGAGAAGAAGGGTAAGACCCCTGGCCTGCAAGGCCTCTTAAAGGTTGCTTTGGAGCTCCGTAGATGACAAGTGTGATGAAACAAGGGGGTCTCACTTTCTCTCACCAAAGGGTGAAGAGCCAAATGTTCATGGCTTTTCTAAACAACTCCAGAATGAGGAGTCGGAAGTTTGAAATAAAAGACCCAAACTCTGTGAATTCTGTAGTCTTCTACAGAGGGGTCTAGGCAAGGGTGGGCTGCTGGGGGTTTGCACGGGTTCGGGTGATCCTCTAGCTAGGATTCTGCCCAGTTCAGCGAATCACCAAATGCCACCCTGGCTGTCCACGCCTGGCCTGCCCCTCCCATCCTGCCCGTCCCAGGAGTTTCCACACAGCCATTCATAATGCTAGGTATGTGCAAGGGCTGCACGGAAGCTTGGGGAGGGGGGAAATGGGCCTACCAGAGGTTCTAGAGGTCCAGAAATGGGCCTGTTTCCAGCCTCCAGAGAGTCTCTGGAGCCCAGGGGGAACCAGTTTCTGCCCTCCCAGAGGCTCGAGGAAAGTCTCCGGAGCCTGGGGAAGGTGAAAATGCCCCCCTCCCACAATGTGATGCAGGAGGTTGACTAGGCCACTCCCATCATGACCACGCCCACCCATCAATAGGGCAACAAACTCATTGTTGCAATTTTTGAAGCCCACTCCTGGCTCTAGGACAATTGGCCATGGCCAGTAGTCCCATTCTATCAGCCCAGCACCCAGACAATAAAATACCCATTTCTGGATTACTGACTATATTTCCTGCATCCTTCATTGTACACATTTCCCGAAGGGCACATCATGTATTCCTTTCATGACGTTATTAGCCTCGTTGTTCGCAGGAGGAAAGTTAGGAAAGAGAAGGAAGTGGAATCATTTCTAATCTAACCTTCCTTTTGGCATTCTGAGAATCTTGATTATCACATGTGGGTGTGGTGATGTAAAAAAGTGGCAATCATAGACGAAACAAGCGGCTATCAGATTTTGTATTCTTACAGTAATTCTACAGATGCAGCTGCACAACCCCTAACATTTCAATACAATTTTGTTGTTGAGGAAGAAATTCTTATCTGCTTTTAGTGGGGGCAAACAGTTTGTCCTGAGGCAGCCTTTTCTAATCTTGTATCTCCCCGCAATGCTTTGAGTTATAATTTCCATCCTCCCCAACCTTCACGATAGGGTAGAATAGATTGGTACCCTGTTTCAGTGGTGGGTTCCTTATCCCATTCCAACCGGTTCGGTTGGAACTGGGCCGGCGGCGTCCTCATGCATGCGCGCAGTTAATGCATGCGTCTTAGCGCCTGTGCGATGCTCCAGCTGCTCGCAGAGAATCGCGCAGGGACTGTATGTGCCATCCAGCTGCTCGCGGAGAATCGCGCAGGCACTGTATGTGCCATCCAGCTGCTCGCCATGCACCTGCGTGGAAGCGCAGAAGCCTTCAAAGACCAGTAAGGAGCGCGGACAGGCGGGTTACTTACTTCCGGGTTTGCCGCGAACCGGTTGAAACCCACCCCTGCCCTGTTTCCCTGAAAATAGAAACTCTCCAGATAATAAGCCTAATTGGGCTTGTGAGCGCATGCACTAAAATAAGCCCTCCCCAAAAATATTGGAACACAGCAGCAGCCGTGAGGTAACCATGCTCACCGCCTCCTGTACCTCAAAAATAAATAGACCTCCGTGAAAATAAGGCCAAGTGCTTATTTTGGGGTCAAAAGAAAATAAGACCCTGTCTTATTTTGGGGGAAGCACAGTATCAGGGGTGGGTTTGCTCAGGGATGCGCCGTGCGCATGCCCAGTACTTTTAAAAATGCTTTTGCGCATGCGCAGAAGCAGAATAAAGATGATGGCACCATAGGTGCCGCCGAGGGAACCGGTTCGGGGGCTTGGTTTAGCTGTCTCTCCAAAGTGAAGCAGACCGAAAGCTGAATGAAAAGGGTTTGAAGAAGAGCCAAGGTGGCGCAGTGGTTAAAAAGCAGCACTGCAGGCTACTGCTAGATCAGCAGGTCAGCGGTTCAAATCTCACCGGCTCAGGGTTGACTCAGCCTTCCATCCTTCCGAGGTGGGTGAAATGAGGACCCAGACTGTGGGGGCAATATGCTGACTCTCTGTAAACCGCTTAGAGAGGCCTGAAAGGCCTATGAAGCGGTATATAAGTCTACTGCTATTGCTATTGCTATTGCTATTGAAGCAGCAGAGCAGAGAAATGTATTGTGCGAATGGGTCCAGCTTTCCTCCCACAACTTTTATTTTAGGAAATGTGACACCACACCCATATTCCTTTCCTCGGCTGATACAATCATAACTTCCCCTAAAAAGTGCGTAGCCTGTTCTTTTGTGGTCAAAAGGAGGTGCAACTGAAATGCTTTTAAGAAAGGAAAATTGTAGTTTGAGCACCAATACTTATGGCAACTTCTCTTAGAAGGCTCCATTCCTTGTTAACTCTTGTAGGACTGTAAAACAGCAGCTGTGGCTGACAAAGGATTAAGAGATATGATACCATTAATTTTTACAGGGATGTGGTGGCTCACTGACTAAGACTTTGATCTGTGCAGAATCTTGTAACTAAAAAACTAATTTAAAGCAAAAGACCGTCTGATATTTCACCTAGATCAGGGGTGTCAAACTCAAGGCCCGTAAGCTGGATCCAACCTATGGGGTGCTTAGATCTGGTCTGTGGGAGCCACCCTGGAAACAGCAAGGGACCGGGCAGGGCTGGGTTTCAACCGGTTCGCGGCGGTCCCTGCGAACCGGTTGGTCGCCGAACCCGGAAGTAAGTAACTTCCGGGAACGGCGAAGCCCCCCCCGTGCCCGCACGCGCCCGCGCGCCCGCGCCCGCTCCTTACCCGGTTTTGATGAATTCTGCGCTTCCACGCATGCGCAGGACACATACAGCGCCTGCGTGATCCTCCAGGAGCAGCTGGAGCATTGCACAGATGCTAGTACGCATGCGTGCGCCACGCGCATGCACGCGTGCACCGCACGCGTGCGTGAGGACGCCGCACATGTGCGCGAGGACGCCGCCGGCCTCGTTCCAACCGAACCGGTTGGAACGGGGCGAGAAACCCACCCCTGGGACTGGGCCATGGTGCCTCTGCCTGAGAAATGGAGAAATGCAGCCCTCCTGAGCTCCATTTTTGCTGGCAGAAGGTTGCAGGAGGCCGTCGCAGCCAGAAACGAAGCTCGGGAGCCAGTTTTCGCTGGTAGAGCACTCGGGCCACCCCAGACATCTCGACAGAAATGATGTTGGGCTGGCCATGCCCACCCTGCCCATGCCCAACCCAGCCTCGCGAGGTCAAACACAATCCTGGTGCAGCCCTCAAAAAAACTGAGTTTGACACCCCGACCGAGATGAACAATAGGGACTCACATCCACACACATTTGCAGAGACCTCCATTAACGGAAGATTCACCTGGGGTAAGAATGCATTGACCATGGTCTTCTGCACCAAATGAAGTGGGAATGTTTCCTGGATCACTGTTATAGTGGATTGAGTGTTTTCAGCTAAATAACCCAACAACAATGAAATCTTACACTGGACGATCACTTCAACCGTTGTCTTGAGAGACCCACACAGATTGTTTGCCAAGCACTGATATTTCCCAGCATCCTTTGGTCCAATTTCACGCAGCTGAAGCCTCTGCTGTGTGGGACTATCAATTTGCTGGTTCTCCTTCATCCAGGATAGAGTGGGAGGTGGTCTACCATCAGCAGTACAAATCAGGGTGACAGTGTTTCCTTCCTTGGTTATCACAGGGTTGAGTAGCGAAGGTGGGTAGCCTGCAAGGATTTAGGAGCATCAGTTAGGGAACTACCCAAAACTGCAAAACTGGAAGCCTCCTCCCCAGATTTGACATAATTTCAGAAAAACAAGGTAGTTGGAAGATTTGGTTGTTTGGTTTCATTTGTGAAATATATAATGCAAACAACCTTGACCTTGTAAAAAAAAACGGGGGGGGGATGCTGCTTATGGAAGGATCAGATAAAAGGGGAGAAGGTTTCCAGCTTGCAAGAACATTTGACAACCAAGCAGAGAATCCGCCCTCTGTATTGTGCTTGAAGGGGTCTGCAAAAACATCCATGGTTTGAAATCTCACCAGAGCCTCCGTTGTTCACTCTGATAGTGACTTTCTGGATTGGTTCTGAAACACAGGAAGAGGAAAAGTTAAAGTTCCAAGAAGGTATATAAAGTCAGCAAGCTCAGAGAAGACAGGGTCAGCTGTCCCAACTTGTCCCGTTAGAAAAGAAAGACTCTCAACTCCCTCCGTAGTGAAAGTATATTTAACTAAAGCCAAGCGGTTACAGCGTAGCAAAGCCGAATCTGATTTTTCACACCCAAAGCATCGAGTCAGCTCTTCCCTTCTCTGCACCTTCCCCCTTGGTTTATCTCCTCACGTCCAACTGCTTTCAAAGAAATTGTTTTGGTAGCCGTCCCTGGCTTGGCAGGCTGGAAGGTGTTGCATTCCATGACGTGACACCTTGGACCAGCCAACAGTTTTTACAGGATGGTACGATGCGTAGTTTCAATTCCCCCTTATCCCAACCCCTTGCCGCCCTGCAGCCCAGCTCTCCCCTCCCCCCACAGTTGTAATGGCAGACTGGCATCTGACAAAACATAGCTGGCAGGGCAGTATGGCGATCTTGACAGACAGAGGAACGAGAGGAGGCTTCAATCACACAGCCACAGTGGCTATCTTGGTTTTTTGGTTCTACCACAAAACCGCGGACGACAAAATCGCGGTCGACGAAAGCGCGTATGTGATGTCATCACAGCGCGACGAAAAAGATCGAAAAAGATCGAAAAATGTAAAAATAAAGCTAAAACCTTCCCCTAACCCCCCCCAAACCTAACCCTAAACCTAACCCTAAACCTAACCCTTAACGTAACGAAAAACCTAACACTAACCCTTAACCTAACGCTAAACGTAACGCTAATGCTCTAACCCTAACCCTAACCCTTAACCTAACCCTAACCCTAACCCTTATCCTAACCCTTACCTTTATGTGAATCGGCTTGCTGTAATTTAATTTTTATTTCAATTTTTCGATCTTTTTCGTCGCGTTGTGATGACGTCACATACGTGATTTCGTCGACCGCGCTTTTGTGGAACGCGCTTTTGATGGGTCACGGGTTTTTTTCACTCATACCTCTGAATAACTGTTCTCCTAGATATGGGGCAAGGGTGAAATCCAGCAGGTTCTGGAGAACTGGTAGTGGAAATTTTGAGTAGTTCGGAGAATCAGCAAATACCAAATACTCTGGCTGGCCCCAGAGTGGGCTGGGAATGGAGATTTTTGCAGTATCCTTCCCCTGCTATGCCCACCAAGCCACGCCCACCAAACTACACCATGCTCACCAAGCCACACCCAACCGGTAGTAAAAAAAAAATTTGAATTTCACCACTGATTAGGGATGTCAAATTCGAGGCCCGCGGACCACATCCGGTCCATAGAGTGTTTAGAAAACAGGGGAAGACCAGCCTGCAGTGGCTCTTCCAGTGACAATAGAGTTCAGGAGGTTTGCAGGCAGCCCTCCTGAGGTCCGTTTTCACTGAGAGGGTTGCAGGAGGCCGTTGCAGCTGGAAATGGAGCTCGGGAGCCCGTTTGTGCTGGCAGAGCTCTTGGGCCACCACAAGGATCCCCAACACAAGTGACGTTGAGCTGGCCATGCCCACCCTGTCTACACCTCCCCCCCCCCCAAAGATCAAAGACAATCCTGATGTGGCTCTCAATGAAATCAAGTTTGACACCTCGGTCCTAGATCTTTTCTGATCTCCTCACTATAAAAAAGAGACCAAAACAGCAAAATGAATAACTCATCCAACAACAGAAAACTACCTACCTATCACTTTAACATTAAGTGTTTTCTCGACAAAAGAATATTTTAATTTATATTGCCCCTCAATTCTCAAGAAGTATTTCCCTTCATCTTCTATGCGAGCATCTGTGATGAAAAGTGAGCAATTTCCTTCATTTGGATTTCCTAATAAATGGAAGCGGTTCTTAGCCGAACGTTCGACTCCCTCATTTTGGTTGTTGGTAGCGACAGGCCTGCAGGCTCTATCATCCGATGGAAAACAGAATGAAAATTGATACTTAATCCAATAAGCAATTATCTTCTCAGACCGCCACAGGTCTGCCTGCTTATAAGTGAACTGGCATGGAATATGAACAGCAAGACCACGCTGTACAGTGACAGAAGGTTCCACGGTGATTGTATACGTCAATGCCCCTTGACTTCTGATTCCTGATCCAAGAAAAACAAGACAAAAAATAATATGGATACAGACAAAACCTAAACGAAAACACTGGAAAAACCCCTAAGGTTTCTTGCAGGACCAGCTCATAAAATGGAGAACATCACAAGTTGTCAACCCACCCAAAGGATGAGGCCATATCTCCACTGCACACCCTCTCCACCATAACAGTGGTCTCCAGAGACTGAAAGGGAAGATGTCATTCAGCAGTTTAGAGTTCTGTAAGTTGTGGCATTATCTGGCTATATTGGTAAACAACAACACTGTTGTTAACCCCCACCCCCACTCCTGAGGCACTGGTGGGTTTCAAAAATTGTTCGAACCTACTCTGTGGCTGTGGCCTCCTTTGTGGGAGTGGCATGCCACCCATGTGACCAGATAGGAGTGGCTTGCCGACCATATGACCGGATATGAAGATGCCAACGACACTTGTCAGAACCACCTTAAATTACCTCACACACAGCACTGGCATGCATAAGAATAGGATGTAAACTTGTTTTTTAAAAGGCATCTTTGGTTTGCGTTAAAACAACTTCAACACACGCAATGTTCTGATTGCACCACAAACGCAGTAGTCATCCTTACCTTTCCCAGAGGCACTGAGTTTTATAAATATGAGCATGAGAGTGTAGAATAATCATATCCAAGGACCAGTGGGGGGTTTCAAAAAAATTTGGAACCTCTTCTGTTGGTGTGGCCGGCTTTCCGGGTCCACTGGTGGAACCTCTTCTAACCGGTTCGGTAGATTTGACGAACCGGTTCTACTGAATAGGTGCGAACTGGTAGGAACCCACCTCGGGGCCCGAGGTCAAACACAATCCTAATGCATCCATCAATGAAATTGAGTTTGACACCCCTCTTTTATATCTATGCCAGGGTTACACAGTTGATGTTCTGTCTAGACTATTGCTAGTTTCTCATTCTACCTTATAGCCCTAGTATTCTCTGCAGGTCTCTCATCCAAGTCCTAATCTTTCTTAGCATCTCAAAACAAGCGGTGGCTCCTGATCAACTTAGGCATTTCTAAATAAACCAAATTTGGTAGAAACATCACAAGTCTCCAGTACGAGAAGAGAGTGGAGACCACAGCTCCAAAGGAAACTGAAATCAGAGTAGAGCAACCTTATCCCTCAACTGGACAATAATATTTAATCGCATATTTTTTTCTTATTTTACTACATTGCACCTACCTTTGCAGAGAATGGCCAAGATTGCTGCCAAAGAAAGAAAGAGTTTCTTTCTCTTACAAGGAGGAAGACTTATCCAACCAACGGCCTGATTTTCTGGCATCTTGTTTTATCTTGATATTTATTTGGAAGGATGAGCTCTATAATAGGAAGAGAAGCAGTGTGATCTGGTGTGCTTACAAGAAGCAAAAAAAATATGTTTGCAACTGTCACAGAGATCCCTTTGAAGAATAAGGGCATCCAACGTGTTGGGGTGGAAGGTAGAACTTGTTCGATTACCTTAAGCGGACCACCTCCTAACCAGAATGGATTAGCCATGCAGGGCTACCTTAACAGAATCCACCTGAAATATTTTGGCTGTAAGTTTGGATAAGTTAAGACTGGCATGTCAAACTTGATTTCATTGAGGGACGCATCAGGGTTGTGTTTGAGCTTGGGGGCCAGGGTGGGCATAGCCGGGGGGGGGGATAGCCAGCTTTATGTCACTCGGGTCAGGGACATCTGTGGTGGCCCAAGTGCTCTGCAAGCGAAAACAGGCTCCTGTTTGGATGGATGGATGGATGGATGGATGGGGATGGGGATGGGGATGGGGATGGGGATGGGGATGGGGATGGATGGAGATGGAGATGGAGATGAAAATGGAGATGCAGATGGATGGATGGATGGATGGATGGATGGATGGATGGATGGATGGATGTGGATATGGAGATGGAGATGGAGATGGAGATGGAGATGATGCAGATGCAGATGGAGATGGAGATGAAAATGCAGGTGCAGATAGATGGATGGATGGATGGATGGATGGATGGATGGATGGATGGATGGATGGATATGGATATGGATATGGATATGGATATGGATATGGATATGGAGATGGAGATGGAGATGGAGATGGAGATGGAGATGGAGATGGAGATGGAGATGGAGATGGAGATGGATGGATGGATGGATGGATGGATGGATGGATGGAGATGCAGATGAAAAAGGAGATGGAGAGAGAGTGGGGGGATGGATGGATGGAAAGAGATAGAGATAGATAGAGAGAGAGATGGAGAGAGAGTGGGGGGATGAATGGATAGAGAGAGACAGAGAGAGAGACACAGAGAGAGAGACAGAGAGAGAGAGAGACAGAGAGAGAGAGACACAGAGAGAGATAGGGTAGGTATATAAGTATGATAGATATATAGATGATATAGATCAGGGGTGTCATACTCAAGGCCTGGGGGTTGGATCCAGTCCATGGGGTGCTTAGTCCTGGCCTGCAGGGCTGCCCTACAAACAGCAAAGGACCATCCCATGGTGCCTCTGCTGGCAAAAATGGAGCTCTGCAGGGCAGTGTGTGGCCCTCCCAGGCTCCATTTTCACTGGCAGAGAGCAGCAGGAGGCCAATGTGGCTGAAAACGGAGCCTGGGAGGGTCACGTATGGCTCTTCCGTCCTCCGTTTTCTCTGGCAGAACCACTGTGGGTCAGTCCTTTGCTAGGCCTGCGGAGCAGATCTAAGCACCCCGCAGGCCGGATCTGCCCCCCCCCCGGCCTTGACTTGGACACCCATGAGTTAAGGAGTGACTTTCTGTTTGATTCCCATCTGAGCAATCCCAATAGTTACAATTATTAACTTTGACCGTAATTCTTATTCGACATTTTAGTCTTTTGACAACATCTAAGCCTGTTCGGCATGATATTTTGGCTGGTCTAGAGAAGAGGTGATGTGTTCTTTCTTTTTTTTAATTAATAAAAGACGTTACTGTAATTTAGTCAATTAGGAAAGGGGAAAGTATTTTTATGGGAACCGAAATGACTGTTAATTAGTTTGAAGTGTAAGTTTAGGGTTAGGGGGAAAAATTTCTGAGGAAAAGTAAAATAGACAATGCAGAGTCTGTTTGGTTCCCACTTCCTCTTAGCCAGATTCTGAATCTCTTCAAAACAACGGCCTCAAAAAGGAAGCAAAGAGTTGGCTTGATTCAGTCGGTTTACTTCATCAAAACAAACTCTCAAGTTACTTCCTTCAATTAGTTATCGTATATAGTGCTGCACTGAAAATATATCTGGCTGTTTTTTCAACACTCTCTTCCAATTTTATCAAGGGGGAAAAAAAGATCTACTTTCCCATGTTTTCCCTGTTCTCTTTGCTCAAAGGAATACATTTGGGAGAACCTCTTCTAGGTGAGGTACACCATCTTCCACTGACATTGACGTGTGGGGTAGCAGAAAGGTATGTGCGTATCCTGTTTGTCATTGTGCAATCTTTTTTCCCCCAGCGAATGTGTGATGGTACACACCTAGAACTGGAGAGAGGTTCACATTCTTTGTAACTGATTTTCCTCTGTAGTAAGTTAGGAGAACCTACTTGTCCACATAGTAGAAGAAGTGATATTCAGCAGGTTCTGACCACTTTTGCAGAACCGGTAGCGGAAATTTTGACCAGTTTGGAGAACCGGCAAATACCACCTCCGACTGGCCCCACCCCCATCTATTCTCTGCCTCCCGAGCTAATCGGGAGGGAATGGGGATTTTGCAGTAACCTTCCTCTGCCAATCCCACCAAGCCACACCCACAGAACTGGTAGTAAAAAAAAGTTGAATCCCACCACTGCACAATAGCCATGAGGAATATAGACTAAGAACCTGGGAAATCTTGATTATTAAAAAGGAAAACAATGCAATTCCTGTGACATCTGTAACTTTATCCTAGCCTCTTCCAATAGCCTCTTCCAATAAACTCTGAAATAATATTTCTTTGAAGGCCAGGCAGACTTCAAGAACTTCAGATCTGATGTCTCTTGACCTTCCCACTAAATCTAAGACAGAGATGTAGGATCTGAAGCTTCATGATGATCTACTGTGCATCAGAGAATTCCCAAAGTTGTTAAGGAAGAACAGAAACTATGAACTTCTGATAATGCACAGGTACAGTATAGGTGGTACCTTGCTCAATAGTAGTAACTGTGAGAAGGATCTTGGAATCCTAGTGGACAACCATTTAAATAGGAGCCAGCCGTGTGCAGCAGCTGCCAAAAAAGCCAACACAGTTCTAGGCTGCATAAACAGAGGGATAGAATCAAGATCATGTGAAATGTTAATACAACTTTATAAGGCTTTGGTAAGGCCACACTTGGAATATGGCATTCAGTTTTGGTCTCCACGATGTAGAAAAGATGTGGAGACTCTAGAAAGAGTGTAGAGAAGAGCAACCAATGATGAGGGGACTGGAGGCTAAAACATATGAGGAACGGTTGCAGGAACTGGGTATGTCTTGTTTAATGAAAAGAAGGACTAGGGGAGACATGATAGCAGTCTTCCAATATCTCAGGGGCTGCCCCAAAGAAGAGAAAGTCTGAACTATTCTCCAAAGCACCTGAAGGCAGAACAAGAAGCAATGGGTGGAAACGAATCAAGGAGAGAAGCAACTTAGAACTAAGGAGGAATTTCCTGACAGTCACAACCATTAATCAGTGGAACAACTTGGCTCCAGAAGTCGTGAATGCCCCAAAACTGGAAGTCTTTAAGAAGATGTTGGATAGACATTTGTCTGAAGTGGTGTATGGTTTCCTACCTAAGGAGAGGGTTGGACTAGAAGACCTCCAAGGTCCCTTCCAACTCTTTTATTCTGTTCTAAGTAATTATAAAAAAATCTAGGAAGCCGTTAAGAAAGATGGGTATCAAAAGCAAGTCCTACTGGTATATCTAGTGGGGTTATAGTAATCATATTTCTTTGCCTCTTTCTCCATCTTGAGCTTCGTAGTAGTCGCTTGGACATATTCCCTTTTGGGTGCAAGGCCTAGTTACCCTCTGTCCTCTCATGTTAACAATGGATTGTGTTTATGGTTGGTTGATTTCTTCTTAATATAGTGGAACTAACTTTGACGTGACGTAAAGGAAGAAGAAATCCCCATGGATTTCTTGTGCCCTTATCTCAGTTACAAGGTGACAGAGACCTGTGTGAATGTTGTTCCATTTTTGTAGCTAGGTTTCAGCTTCCCTGCACTTTGGTTCCATCCCCAAGGAAGAAGTTAACAAAGGAATTTCTCCGTGAACCATTTTCAGATTAGAAAGCCAAAATAAGCCAGAAAACATCTGGAGTGATGGCACTGATAATAGAATGCAGCAACATTTGCATGCTCTCTAACCTTGAAAGAGTAAACCAGAAACTAGAAAAATAACTCATTGGAAAACAAAACAAAACATTGAAAGCATCCTTAGAACAGTGTAGAAGAATCAAAGACTTTTTGCATGGTGAAGGAAAACATTATCACAAACATATGACAAGAAATATGAAGAACAGTTGCAGGAACTGGATATGTCTACTGGGAGTTTAATGAAAAGAAGGACCAGGGAAGACATGATAGCAGTCTTCCAATATCTGAGGGGTTGCCACAAAGAAGAGGGAGTCAAACTATTGTCCAAGGCACCTGAGGGCAGAACAAGAAGCAATATGGGGGGGGGGGGGACTAATCAAGGAGAGAAGCAACTTAGAAATAAGGAGAAATTTCCTGATAGTCAGAACAATTAACCAGTGGAACTGCTTGCCTCCAGAAGTTATGGCTGCTCCATCACTGGAGGTGTTTTTAGAAGATGTTGGATAACCATTTGTCTGAAGTGATGTAGCGTTTCCTACCTAAGCAGGGGGTTGGACTAGAAGACCTTCAAGGTCCCTTTCAACTCTGTTATTCTATTCTATCCCATTAGAGCAGGCTGCGGAATTCTGGAAGTTGAAGTCCAGAGGTCTTAAAAGTTGCAAAGATTGAGAAACACTGCATTAGAGGAATGAGAAGACAATTGCCACAACCGTAGTATTTTTATGTATGACCCTGTGGTTCAGCAATCATGACTTCTCGTTGAGGTGGAATTAAGGGTCAAATTCAGTTCTGGTTTACGAAAGAAAGCATCTAAAATCCAGTTTGGAGAGAGAGAGTTTGGTGTAGTGGCTTAAAGTATCAGGTCAGAAATTGGGAAGCTGTCAATTCCAGACCTGCCTTAACCTGAAAGGCAAGTGACTTTCTCTCCGTTCTGGGAAAAAGGGAAGGGCAAACCGCTTCTGAAAAACCTTGTCAAGAAAACTACAGGGACTAGTTCAAGCAATCATTGGGACAACAATGACTCAAAAGCTCCCACATGTGTGCGTGCAGACACACACACACAAACACACACAAACACAATTTTTTAAATCTAAGACTAGTGTCAGGATTTATTTTCTGGATTGATTTGAGTCAAGAGTTATCCAGTGGATCAGCATTCGAATGAAAGTACACCATGATATCCCTCAGAAAAGTTATTTAAACTCAACACAAGACCATACCTTGCTTTCTCGTTCCGTGTTTCTTCCCTTCGCCGATGAGATTTTTTTTCTCCGTTATTATGGCTAAATAATCTACTTTCTCTTCCCACCACGACCGGTGCTTAGTGATTCTGCTGTGAGACAAAGACTGTCGAGCTGAATCACGGGGAGACGTTTTTAGAAATTAAGAGATAGTATTGGGAAGAAAAAGCAGAAGTGTATGAGCATGTGTGCAAGGGGATGCATACGATATTTTCCTCAATTACAACATGCCTTCCGGGTCATTTGGGACAGAATTTCAGTTGCATCTTTTGTTTTTTATTTTATTTTTTATTTTATTTACTGCCTTATGGTAATCACCCACAATATTCCTTCCTCCTCCCAGAGGAGATGAGAGGAAGAGGAGGGAAGGAAGATAGAGGAGAGGAAGATGATTGGGAGAAGGAGAGAGGGTAGGAAGGGGAAGGGAAAGAGAGGAGTGGGGAAGAAGGAAGGGAAGAAGGAAGGGAAAGGAGAGAGGAAGGAAGGAAGGAAGGAAGTAGAGAAGGAAGGGAGGGAGAAAAGAAAGGGAAAAGAAGATGGTGTCAAAACTGACGAGGGATGGTAAACAAAGCAACCCAAACACTATGTTATAAACCTGTAAATGGAATGACAAATGCATAAGAATGACAAATTGAAAAAAGAATAATAACTATGTGAATGTATACCTATAATTGTATATAGAGAACAAAAAATCTTTTACAAAATATTCCTTCCTCCTCTCATTTTCCCCACAAGAATAACTCTGTGAGGATTGGGCTGAGAGACAATGATTGGACCAAGCTCACCAAGCAAAGAAAAATGAAACAACTCTAAAATTAATCAGCTTAGCATGTCATACAAACCAGCCCTGAGAGTCTTGGGTGGAAACGAATCAAGGAGAGAAGTAACCTAGAACTAAGGAAAAGTTTCCTGACAGAACAATTAAGCCGTGGAACGACTTGCCCCCAGAAGTTGTGGGTGCTCCTCCAACACTGGAGGTTCTTAAGAAGATCGGACAACCTTTTGTCTGAAATGGTATAGGGTTCCCTGCTTAAGCAGTGGGTTGAATTAGAAGACCTCCAAGGTCCCTTCCAACTCTGTTATTCTGTTAACTTTCTCGACTTGTGACAGGTACTCCGTTTCCCCGAAAATAAGACTTCCCCGGATAATAAGGCCAGTTGGGTTTCTGAGTCCATGCGCTAAAAATAAGCCCTCCCAAAAATATTGCAACAGAGCAGCAGTCATGAGGTGACCATGCTCACCGCCTCCTGCACCTCAAAAATAATAAGACCACCCCAAAAATAAGATCAAGTGCTTATTTCGGGGGTCAAAAGAAAATAAGACCCTGTCTTATTTTCGGGGAAACACCAGTGGTGGGATTCAGCCAGTTCGCACCTATTCGGGAGAACTGGTTGATAACTTTCTAAAAAGTTCAGAGAACCGGTTGTTGGAAGAAATTCCATTTTGGTTTTTCCCACTTTACAGGACTAATCCTGCAAGGAAGGCAGGAAGGAAGCATTCTGGTGTTGTTTCTAGCCTAATCTTTATTGCCCTGCTTACAGAAACTGCCTCTCCGGTTAACCCTTATTACATTACTTCGCTAAGGCAAAGCGCCCATTGACCTGAGTGACCTTGAGTTGGTCACGCCCACCCAGTCACATGACCCCCAGAGCTCCACCTACCCAGATGGTCATTAGGGAAGAGAACCGGTTGTTAAATTATTTGAATCCCACCACTGGGAAACACGGTAGGAACATTGGATCTAAAGATGGGGACAAATTTCTCACAGGGTTAATTTTGATAACGGCAAGAGTTCCATGGAAATCATACACTGCCAGAAGATTCGTACGCATTCTCCATGGAGCTACCTGAGCTCACGAGAGAGTCTACTCCAAGTTGCTCCAATTATCCCCGCACACTCAATTTGGTTGAATGAGCATTTTCTGCCCACTGGGCTTCAAAGAACTGTGACACAAAGGGAGACAATGCCTTGCCCTGTGGTGTGTTCCTTCTACAGGGGAATTGCCTAGCTGTTCAATATGCATGCAGGGGGTTTCCAGAGAGGAGACGCATACAGTAGCTCTATTTTGAGAGATTTTGCAGTTCCTCCCAAATTACCAGACAGACTATAAAATGGCTGACTAAATACAGATTTTTCCTTCTTGTAACATGGGTAAGAAATTACTGGCATGAGTTGGGGCGAGGGGTTCTCCCCCGGGAGAATAAGACAGAGGAAAGTGGAAATTGTGCTACAGAAGACTGAATTCTTAGTTCTTCAAAATGTTTAACAAGAAGGAACCTCCTACCGTAGGGTGAGCTAAGTGCAATCATGCTGAAAACCACAAGCAGTCTGTGCATGGGGCTACTCGTGGCTATTCGAATGAATGTTCTCCGTCCATGTTGTGGAGGGAGACAAGGTTTGTCAGGTGGGGCACAAAGCCTTTGAGGTCGGCTGATGGTTTGTTCCTCAGGTACATACAAGTGTATCTATATAGCTCTCCGTATCTACATACATACACTTGTGTATGAGTAATGATTGCTACTATGAGCTACTTTGTTGTTTGTATGTACAATTAATTGTGTACAGTGAGAGCTTAGGCACCAGAAACAAATTCCTTCTGTATCCAATCACCTTCGCTAAGAAAGAATTCTATCTATCTATCCATCCATCCATCCATCCATCCATCCATCCATCCATCCATTCTATCTATTCTATCTCGTATCATTTATCTATTCTATCATCTATATCATCTATCTATCTATCTATCTATCTATCTATCTATCTATCTATCTATCTATCTATCTATCTCTATCCATTCATCCATCCATCCATCCATCCATCCATCCATCCATCCATCCATCCATTCTATCTATTCTATCTCATATCATTTATCTATTCTATCATCTATATCATCTATCTATTATCTCATCTATATCATCTATCTATCTATCTATCTATCTATCATCTATCTATCCATCCATCCATCCATCCATCCATCCATCTATCCATCCATTCTATTCTCTCGTCATTTATCTATTCTATCATCTATCTATCTATCTATCTATCTATCTATCTATCTATCTATCTATCTATCTATCCATCCATCCATCCATCCATCCATCCATCCATCCATCCATCTATCCATCCATTCTATTCTCTCGTCATTTATCTATTCTATCATCTATATCATCTATCTATCTATCTATCTATCTATCTATCTATCTATCATCTATCCATCCATCCATCCATCCATCCATCCATCTATCCATCCATTCTATTCTCTCGTCATTTATCTATTCTATCATCTATATTATCTATCTATCTATCTATCTATCTATCTATCTATCTATCTATCTATCTATCTATATTTATCTATCTATCTATCATCTATCTATCTATCTATCCATCCATCCCTCCCTCCCTCCCTCCATCCATCCTACCTATTCTATCTTGTATCATTTATCTATTCTGTCATCTATATTATCTATCTGTCTGTCCGTCCGTCCGTCCATCCATCCATCCATCCATCCATCCATCCATCCATCCATCCATCCATCCATCCATTCTATTCTCTCATATCATTTCTATCAATTCTATCATCTATATCATCTACCTATCTATCGATCGATCGATCTCTGTATTGATCTATCGATTTATCAATCATCTATATCTATGATGATGAACCTATGGCACACGTGCCACAGGTAGCACGTGGAGCCATTTTTTAGGGCATGTGAGGCATTGCCCCATCAACTCCAGCGCACATGCGTGCAATGGCCAGCTGACTTCAACCTTCTTTTAAGGCCGTTTTTCACAAAATGCAAAAAAACAGTCCTAGGGGCAAAACAGAAGTTCAGGAACAGACTTCCGGTTTGGCCGTAAGGCCGTTTTTCGCCCTCCAGAGCCTTCAGGGAAGCGGGGAGGGAATGGGGATTTTGTAGTATCCTTCCTCTGGAGTGGGGAGGGAATGGGGATTTTGCAGTATCCTTCCCCTGGAGTGGGGAGGGAATGGGGATTTTGCAGTATCCTTTCCCTGGAGTGGGGAGGGAATGGGGATTTTGCGGTATCCTTCCCCTGGAGTGGGGAGGGAATGGGGATTTTGCGGTATCCTTCCTCTGGAGTGGGGAGGGAATGGAGATTTTGCAGTACCCTTCCCCTGGAGTGGCGGGGGAATGGAGATCTTGCAGTATCCTTTCCCTGGAGTGGGGAGGGAATGGGGATTTTGCACTATCCTTCCCCTGGAGTGGGGGAGCGAATGTGAATTTTGCAGTATCCTTCCCCTGGAGCTGGGAAGGAATGAGGATTTTGCAGTATCCTTCCCCTGGAGTGGGGTGGGAATGTGAATTCTGCAGCATCCTTCCCCTGGAGCTGGGAAGGAATGGGGATTTTGCAGTATCTTTCCCCTGCCACGCCCACCAAGCCACATCTACAGAACCCTTAGTAAAACAATTTGAATTTCACCACTGCCATGAGGCATTTCAACAATGGTGCTTCAGTTTTGCCCTTGATAAAGAGCAAAGTTCTTCTCTGTTTGCAAAGAAGGAAGAAGAATCCAGCAGTACCACAACATTTGCATTCTCTGCATACATATTCTGCCTCTTGAGAGTCTATGTGGCACATATGGGAAAATCCATTTTTTTATTCCCCTAGCTGCTGTTTTGCAAGTGTTGGACTTTGAGAGAATGACTCCCTCTAAAGTCATCCATTGGAAATTGTGAGTGTGTTGGTGAAGTAATTTCTGATATTGCAGGTAAACCTCGACTTACAACCGTTCCTTTGGCAACCGTCTGGAGTTACAACAACACTGAGAAAAGTAACTTACAACTGGTTCTCACTTTCACAACTGCTGCTGCATTCCCAGAGTCACATGATCAACATTCAGGCACTTGGCAACTGACAAGGTTTTACAACAGTTGAAGACTTGTTGGGGTTGTGTGAGCACCATTGTGTGAGCCAGTGGTGGGATTCAAAAATTGTTTGAACCTACTCTTTGGGTGTGGCCTCCTTTGTGGGAGTGGCTTGCCACCCATGTGACTGGATGGGAGTGGCTTGCCGCCCATGTGACCGGATATGAAGATGCCGACGACACTTGTCAGAACCACCTTAAATTACCTCACACACAGCCCTGGCATGCATAAGAATATGATGTAAACCTGTTTTTTAAAAGGCATCTTTGGTTTGCGTTAAAACAACTTCAACACACGCAATGTTCTGATTGCACCACAAACGCAGTAGTCATCCCTACCATTGACAGAGGCACTGAGTTTTATAAATATGAGCATGATAGTGTAGAATAATCATATCCAAGGACCAGTGGTGGGTTTCAAAAAAATTTGGAACCTCTTCTGTAGGTGTGGCCTGCTTTCTGAGTCCACTGGTGGAACCTCTTCTAACCGGTTCGGTAGATTTGACGAACCGGTGCGAACTGGTAGGAACCCACCTCTGTTCCCAGCAAACCTTTGACAAGCAAAGCCAGTGGGTGAAGCTGGATTCCTTTAACATCACTCAACTGTGGCAAAAAAAGGTCACAAATTCATTTTTAACAACTGCCTTGCTTAGCAACAGAGATTCCAATCCATATTATGATCATAAGTGGAGGGAAATCCGTATTATCTGGCAGTTATAAGTTGCAAGGACAATAACATGATTAAAAGCAGGTTAGAATTCTACAAATACATACAATAAAATTTGTAATCGAAGCCCTTCCTCATTTTTTTTTTGGGGGGGGGGGAGAGGAGACTGTCAATGCAGAAAAAGAAATCCTAAAAAAACTGGGTTTTGTTGAAACTTGCATTGTACATTGTAACAGCTTTACGCAGAGTTATAAATAAGAAAAAAAACTGGCTGGAAAAGATAATTACACAACGAATAGAATTAAAACTGGAATTATTTTTATTAGGAATAATTACAGAGTGTTATGAGAAAAAAAACCAAATACCTAATAACACATGTAATAACGGCAGCAAGAATCATGTACACACAGAAATGGAAAAACAAAAATACACTAACAGCAGAAAATGTGATTTAAAAAAAGTATTAGAATGTGCCGAAATGGACAGACTTACAAAGGAAATAAAAAACAGAGAAGAATTTGAGTACTCTTCAGTATGGAACTTATGGTACAAATGGCTAGAGGAAAGATGCAAAGAATAGGAAAACAATAAAGGGAGAGATAAAGATTAAGAAATCAGAAAATAATCATAAAACTTCAGAATCAACAAGAGGGGGGAAAATGTAAGATAGATTGTATATAAAATAGTACGGAATAAGAAGTATAAGAGAAATATATGTACATAGAAGGATATAAGATGTATAGAAACAAGTACATAGAAAGAGTAATGTGAATAGAAGAAATATAAGTATAAATAATAATAGGAGTAGATGAAAAATGTATAAAAATGTTTATGTATATGTATATATGTACGGATAAAAGGAGTATAATGGATATTTAACGATGTAGAAATGTTGCATAGATGATATTTATGTTTTAAAAAAATAATGGAAAAAACTGTTCAATAAAAAATTAATAAAAAAGGAAAAGGAAAAAACCCGAGATTAAATGTTCTGATTTATTAATATATCAACCGCACACCGCAGGGACACAATCATCTGATGTGTCATTTCCTTTAGAGAGAGTAGAAATCAAGAAGAGGGAAGCTCACAGTTTTGAAGGAGGAATGGGCTAAAATGCCTATGGATTGCAACTTCCAAATCTCATTTCACAATCCAGTCTAATTATGCTTGAGACATGATTTTGTTTTCACCCGTTCAGGGAGATGGAAGAAAGGAACCACCATTTATGAACTTTCTGAACATCAGAACTATGAAGACCCAAGAGGATAAAGTTTACTCCTCAGTTATACTTGTTAGGTATAATTACAGACTGTACAGTTATAGAGACTAATTTGATTCTGAACTTAACAACGGCAGCAAGATTGTTGGTGGCGCAGTACTGGAAGAAGGAAGAATTGCCTACTATTCAAGAATGGACGTTAAAAGTAACAAATCTAGCAGAGATGGCTAAAATATCAGCATACCTCAAGGACCATTCAGATGAGAAATACAAGCTGGAATGGAGAAGATGGTTGATTATATTCAAAATAAATATGGGACTAAGAAACTTCAGTTAGCTTATGAATAAATGAACAAGGAATGTTACAACTTTTGTAAAGTTAGCTTTACAAAAGGGGAGTTAAAGTGCAAGTGAAGGGACGATACTAAAGTTAGTTAGTATATTTTAGTGTATGATTGCTAAATGTTTATACCCTGTATTTGCTCTGGGAGGTTGGAGGGGGAGGTTGGGAAGGGATGTGGGATTGTGGGAAAGGTATATAATTGTAAAACTTATAAAAACTTTTAATAATAATAAAAAGAACTATGAAGACCCAAAGCCTTCAAAGCAAATTCTTTGTGTCCTCCCACTTGGTACTGCAGCTTAGTTTTTTCTGGAGCAACAGGAGGATACCTGAAGGTGGACGATATCATAAAATGTCAGGAACTGACTGAATGTCAAAATTCTCTATTGTGCAATTCAATTCAGCACTCCATAAAGCAAGAGTTGACAGGTTCCAACTTGGAAATTCTTGCTGTTTTAAGATCTGTGATCTTGACTACCGGGTGGGAAAACACAACATGGGACATAAACACACTCTAGGAGTGTGTGTGGAAATGGGCGTGACCCGTCAAAAGCGCGGAGGACAAAATCGCACTCGATGAAAGCACGCATGTGATGTCATCACAGCGCGACGAAAAAAAATAAAAATTGAAATAAAATTAAAATTAAAGCAAGCCGATTCACATAAAGGTAAGGGTTAGGTTAAGGGTTAGGGTTAGGGTTAGGTTAAGGGTTAGGGTCAGGTTTAGAGCGTTAGCGTTAGGTTTAGCGTTAGGTTAAGGGTTAGCGTTAGGTTTTTCGTTACGTTAACGGTTAGGTTTAGGGTTAGATTTAGGGTTAGGTTAAGGGTTAGGTTTAGGGTTAGGTTTAGGGTTAGGTTTGGGGGGGTTAGGGGAAGGTTTTAGCTTTATTTTTACATTTTTCGATCACAGCGCGATGTTTTCGTCGCGCTGTGATGACGTCAAATGCGCGCTTTCGTCGAGCGCGATTTTGTCCTCCGCGATTTTGTGGTGGAACCGGAAATGGGAAGTAGGAGATTAAAAATAGATGAAGGGGCTGGGCAGTATTTCAAGGGACAAGATCCACTTTTCACATGACAAAGATGCAACATCTTTCTGTGTTCATTTTTCTGGAGCCAATTCAGTCCAGAAGCGTCACGGGGGTGTCAATGGCGGTAAATACGCATGCGCATGTTCATATGGTGAACGCCCGGCCCCGTTACACCGTACTGGTTGCAACGGGAACTGGAACCACCACTGCCATCTGGGTTCAGTTCCAAGCGGGGAAAAAGACACTGGAAACATGGAGACTGCTTGGAAAGATGGTTTGATGATGAACAAGATCATATGGCTTGAGTTCCTGAGCAGAAAAATAAAGGCAGAGATGCTGAGAGTCCCTGGATTTTATGCCCTCTCTGGGCTTTGAATGTGAGTTTGCATTCTGATTGGTTGTCAGACTCCCGTAGGGCCATGCAGGGGCAACGCTGTAGGCTGTCTCCCAGGCTTAGCTTGACTTGCTGGGTGATGATGTAATCTTCCCAGGTGACATGTGGTGACATGGGTAAAGAGCAGTGGTGGGTTCCGGATCCCGTTCCAACCGGCAGTGGTGGGATTCAGCCAGTTCGCACCTATCCAGGAGAACCAGTTGTTAACTTTCTAAGCAGTTCAGAGAACCGGTTGTTGGAAGAAATCTCCTTTTGTTTTTTTCCCACTTTACAAGGCTAATCCTGCAAGGAAGGCAGGAAGGAAACATTCTAGTGTTGTTCCTAGCCTAATCTTTATTGCCCTGCTTACAGAAACTGCCTCTCCGGTTAACCCTTATTACATTGTCACAGCTAAGGCGAAGCGCCCATCGACATGAGTGACGTTGAGTTGGCCTCACCCACCCGGTCACATGACCACTGAGTCCCGCCTACCCAGCTGGTCATTAGAGCAGAGAACCGGCTGTTAAATTATTTGAATCCCACCACTGCCAACCGATATGGTTGGAACGGGCCCGGCATTGCCCATATTCCTCATACCTGCCTGCGACGCCTCCACAAACCTCCCGACGCTCCAGCTGCTCAGCGGAGTATTGCACAGGCGCCGTGCGCGGAAGCGCCAAAGGCTTAAAGGACAGGTAAGGAACTCGGCAGGCGGGTGGGCCCTCCGGAGCACCATACCGGAATGGTACCCAGTGCTCCGGGCAGGCTCCGGTACGCCCATAACGGGCATACCGCCTGTAACCCATTCCTGGTAAAGAACTAATACTTATCATGTCCTGAGGCCCATCACCCTGGAGCTGAAGGGGGGAATCTTTGTTAAGTAGCATAGACTGGCTCAGGCCTTTAATGGCCCATTGACAAAGGTGAGGGCGGCTCAGTTTCTGCCTCTCTTGAGTTTCTACTTCTCTTTTTAGGGGGAAATATTCTGCCTTTTTAATATTTCCCAAAATATTTCATTTCTCTAGGAGAAGGGTGGGTTTTTAACTTCCAACATTAGGAGCCGAGGTGGCGCAGTGGTTAGGGTGCAGTACTGCAGGCCACTTCAGCTGACTGTTATCTGCAGTTCAGCGGTTCAAATCTCACCGGTTCAAGGTTGACTCAGCCTTCCATCCTTCCGAGGTGGGTGAAATGTGAACCCAGACTGAGGGGGTAATTTGCTGACTCAATTTGCTAAAAATCTGTAAACCACTTAGAGAGGGCTGAAAGCTCTATGAAGCGGTATATAAGTCTAATTCAGTGTTTCTCAACCTTGGCAACTTGAAGATGCTGGCTGGGGAATTCTGGGAGTTGAAGTCCAGACATCTTCAAGTTGCCAAGGTTGAGAAACACTGGTCTAATTAATCAATAATAAATAAATAAATAAACCAGTTTTCTTAACATTCCAGACACAGTATGTGGGATTTAATTTAATAGGAAGATAGAAAAGAACAATTTAATAGTAGAATCTATGTTTCGGAGAACAGGTGGGTTCTCTTGATGTCTACAAGCTGAAGCAGGGTTTCCATGGAAAAGGGACTCCTTCAAGAAGGGAGAAATTGAAATCCAGATTTAACACACACTCCTCCAACTAGACCAGTGTTTCTCAACCTTGGCAACTTGAAGATGTCCGGACATCTTCAAGTTGCCAAGGTTGAGAAACACTGAACTAGACAATTCCATTAACAGTCAATGAAGTTTTAATGTGTGTAGCAAGTTCTTGATCTGATATGTCTGTCTGTCTGTCTGTCTGTCTGTCTGTGTGTGTGTGTGTGTGTGTGTGTGTGTGTGTGTGTACATTCATACATTCAATCCACAATTTTATTTTAGAAGAAAATAAGATTGGCAAATGGGCATTGAAAATGCCTTTGCACCAAGCCCCGCCCAACTAAGGTGAGCTCATAGATCTATGACGTAAGCTTGCGTCACAAGTTAGCCTGACGTCACCGCAACGGGAAGAATAGAGGCAAAGTTGCTTTGGCAACCTAGTCACACACTCTGCCCTCCTCTGCTTCGGCTGAAAGGAAAGTAGGTTCCACTCTGGGATTGGTTATTATGAGCTGTCTCTCAGAAGCATTGCCTAATCGCCTCTCAATAATCGGGAGGCGGACTTAACATTACATTCCAGGGGCGGGACTAATTCCATAGTCCTTTGTGAGCCTTATGACAGAATGAATAGAGAATAAAGATCCTATTATGAATCGGAGAAAGGCGGGGATATAGTCCATCTAACCAATTGAGATGAAAGAGAGGCGGGCGTAAAGAACCTACTTTCCCAAATCTCTTTGTGGGTGGAGCAGTTCTGAAACATCCGTCCAATGAAGAACAAGAAAGCCAGTGACAGATAGACAGCTATGCTAAATTAGAAGATCGGAAACGGGGAACTCGTCTAAAAAGAATCCAATCAGCTTTTCGTATAAGACAGAGTGACAACCCAACGAACCAATGGCCTCTCACCCGCCCCTGCAAGGCAACAGCGAGAACCCCGCGCAGTCTTCAGAAGAGAAGCCGGGAGCTAAGATGGCGGCTGCCGACGGAGATGACTCCCTTTATCCTATCGCTGTGTTGATCGATGAGCTGCGGAACGAGGACGTTCAGGTACGGCCCGATTCGACGAGCGTTCAGCTGCTGCTGCGGGGGGGCGGGAATCAGCTGCGGGGAGAATATTTCAAGCCCGAGAACCCAGCTCCCGGTACGATGACCAATCAGGGGCGGTCTTTTATCTGAGAAACCCGGATGGGAGCCCTGAGAAACGGAGCCGGATTGGTCGCGAGAGGTCTCATTGGAGAAGACCAAGAGGAAGGGGGTGGCTAATGAGAAGGGCCGTATTATCTCTTTCTCCCCTCCTGCGGCAATGCAAGCAGCCGCGCGATTGGTTGGGCCACTCATTTCTCTGTTGTGGGGGGGGGGGTGGATGGTGGAAGAAAGGGAGGCAGGTCGTCTTCTTTTATGAAGCGTACTTGGGGAAGAGAGCGGAGGGTTCTGATTGGGTCCTTGCCTAGCTCGGTTCAAGCTTCTTAGCCAATCGGTGAAGAGCTTGGGCCAGCCGCTTAGGTGGGGTTTCCTGGTTCTGGCATTTCCTTGCTGGGGATGTTTTAGCCCCCCCCCCCTTCCCTCTGCATGAAAGGCGGTAAGGGAGGGGCTGTCAATAGAGGAGGCCGAGGTGGAGGGCAGCCCTTGATGGCTGAGGAAGGGGTGGAGCCCTTCCCCTCCCCACCCCTCTGGCTTCCGGGTGGATGCCCTCCAGATGTGTGGCCCTTCTTTCTCCCACAATCCTGAGCTTTCTGGGGCGTCTCTGTTTGAGAAAAGGCTGGCCCAGTCCTTGTCTCTGCTGTGGATGTTTCAGATCAGAAATAAAATAGAGCTGGAAGGGACCTTGGAGGTCTTCTAGTCCAGCCCCCCTGCTCAAGCAGGAAAACCTAGACCAGGGGTCGTCAAACGTGCAGCTTTAAGACTTGTGGACTTCAACTCCCATAATTCCTCCTCCAGTCACGTTAGCTCAGGAATTCCGGGAGTTGAAGTCCACAAGTCTTAAACTTGCCAGTTTGAAGACCCTTGACCTAGACCATCTCAGACAAGGGACTGTCCAGTCTCTTCTTAAAAACCTCCAGTGATGGACTTTCAATTTTAATAAATTTGTATGCCGCCCACTCCTATAGGGACTCTGGGTGGCTCACAGCAAAAAATAAAACCATTTAAAAGATTAAGAAAAGATACAATATTAAAAACCAATGCACCATTCATTCAATCAAGTGGGGCTGGAAATTAATCAACAGCCCCAGGCCTGCCGGAACAGCCAGGTCTTAGTTGCTTTACAGAAGGCCGGGAGAGTGGGAAGGGTCTGGATCTCTGCAGGTAGATCGTTCCACAGGGCCGGTGCAGCTACAGAGAAGGACCTCCCCCGGAGGGTCGCCAGCCGGCGCCCACAATTTCTGAAGTCCGCTAGTTAAATGTCGATGGAGAGTTCTCAGCCATCCAGGTCTTGGTTGTCTCCAAAGGTCCCAAATAATAAAGGCAGGATACAAAATTCAAAAAAATAAGCCTCAGCCACCTTGTCTCAAAGGTGCTTTTTTTCAAGAGGCAACTGGACTTTCTGGTTTTTCTTTGAAGATGCTAAAGGAGGAAAAGCGAAACGTTTTCGGAAAAAAACACCCCAGAAAGGCCAGTTGCCTCTTGGAAAAAAAGCACCTTTAGGACTCTGCTGTGGATGTGCAAGGAAAAAACAACAACGATCTAGGGCTCTCTTGTTGCAGGAGTAGCTTTAGGGATGAGACATGCTCGATCTGGTGGGCAGCCAGCCAGCAGGATCCAGCCTGCTGTAAAATGCTTCCAGTCTGTCTATTGGGTCAGTGTCTGTCAAACCTGGCGATCGTAAGATGCAAGGACTTCAACTGTTGGTAGGAGAAACTGAGGAATTGAAGTTCATGCATCCTATAGTTGCCCCATGGTTGAGAAACATGGCCTGGCAATAAAATAAAGAGCAAATAGGGATCCAGGGGATAAAATTGAGTCTTGAGAGGGATGCAGTTCTTTATGGAAGCTGGTTAGTCTCATTATGAATTTGAGCAAAAGAACCTCCTTGGCAGTGAGGCAGTTATTATATCAGAATAAAAATAGAATGGAATATTGGACAAAGTGTGAGTATATGTAATGTATCCTTGTGTAATATATATCACAGTGTACATATAAGCAGCAAGAATAGGTCATAGATGTTCAATCAGATTCTCGAAACTGAACTAGTTCAGCAGAATGGGATACAATTGTATGTATCTGAACCTTAAACTAGGCATCTCCAATTAAATAACCCATCAATAGTAGGGAAGGAAAAGCACCATTTTGTTATTTGAAGATAGTGCCCCACCACTATCACCATTTATTTTCCAGTTTACTCTCACAATATACATGCTTCACTTGGAAAGGAATCCAGTGCCTATTGGAAATGAATGGAAGCAATACAGCACGATAGTGCTAAATGGTCATCTAGGGGAGCAGTCTGTATTTTTTACGTAGATAATATATATTTGATCTTAAGGATGCTTAATGTCAATTACCTCCAATAGACCGATTAGATCCCACAGATTAGGCCTCCTCCGAATTCCATCCGCCGGCCAATGCCAACTGGCGACTACCCGGAGGAGAGCCTTCTCTGTGGTTGCTCCGACCCTCTGGAACGAGCTCCCCGTGGAGATTCGAACCCTCACCACCCTCCAGGCCTTCCGCAAAGCCCTTAAAACCTGGCTGTGCCGACAGGCCTGGGGCTAAAGAGCTTTTGCCCCCCTTCTCGAATGGTATGGTTGTTGTGTGTTTTAAATTGTGTATTGTTATGTTCGTCTTTTTATCCCCTGTTTGTACCCCCTTCCCTGACTGAATTGTGAGCCGCCCTGAGTCCCCTTCGGGGAAAAGGGCGGTATATAAATGTAATAAATCCAATCCAATCATGGATAAATGCAGAATAAAAACACTATTATGTATTAATCACCAGATGCAAACAGCAGTTCGGTAGCTTTTGTGTTGGGGGGGGGGGAGAAAAAGGTGAAGTCTTGCTGGATGCAGTTAATATTCATTATGTCCTGATCAGGGTTATTCAGTTGGAGATCTTGACAGTTCTTACTGTCATAATTTGTAGAAAGATCCGGAAAAGTCAACATACACTAGACATACAGGCAAGGAGCTGACACCTATTTATAAAATGGAAACAAAACTGTTCTAGTAATTTCTCCTAAAATTATGGTTTATGTTAGTCATGCATACTATTTTTATCTATATCTATCAGTGATTATATACTGTAGATGAGCAGAGCAATACAGATTTGTATGTTTGAATAAGTATATGCAAAGGGGCACCTGCTGCCCTGTGGGGGTGAATTATGAAGATGAGCCCAAAAATGGAGTGCTTTATTAGTGCCATAATAGTTTCAGTTATCTGCAAAGTCAGTATTTTAGCATTCAGACAAAAGTGGCAGTTTTCTCCTGAGGTTCATCTGTGTGAATCTGTTCCTTGCATTTCTCCCTCCCATATGCAGCTTCGTCTGAATAGCATCAAGAAACTCTCTACCATTGCACTGGCCCTGGGCGTTGAGAGGACGCGCAGCGAACTCTTGCCTTTTCTCACAGGTAAATGAAAATACTTGGCAAGATAGGAAATAGAATGTGGAAGTAGCCTAGAGACAGTTTGGGCACATTTCTGTTCCAGTCATTTATTTTTGAGGATTGTAGTGTGCTTGCTCTGTGAGCATGAAATTCCTTCAGAGTACTGTAATATCCTTCACACCATGCTCATTGATAGAAACCCAGAATCTGCCAAAGGCTATGTGGAGAGTGAAATTTCACTGGGGCTAAATCTTGGCTGATCTGCATTAACTCAAGGATGTTTCAGTTGTCTAACGATCCACTTTATGCACAGTTAACCTCCTCACTTCAGTTTACATTTGTCACCAGAAATTTTGGTAACAATATCTAAGTAAGTTAATCTTCATTATTCATTAACTGAACAAAAAAAGAAAGATTACAGTGGAAATACAGTGTTCCTGGGCCTACACCTGTATCTCACGATAATCAAGCCTGAAATTGTATGCCAGACTTCCCCTAACATGAAGCATGGCACACATTTTGCCCAATAGCTCCATTCCTGACTATTGATCCTGCTGGCCTGGGGTTGATTGAAGTTGTAGTTGAACAGGTATGGAATCATATCCTGTAAGCAGTGTCACCAAGGTTACCCTTGGAAGTTGTATAGAGTATTCTATGTTCTAAACTATTCAAATTTTGCCCAGTATTGTTTCTTGGATCTTACCAGGACAGTTTGTGAAATATTGATGAAGTTCTGTTAAATTGGACATGGTGCTCCCATGGTTCATTGGTATTATTTCAAATCTCTCCTTCGATTTCTTAAAATCTATGTTCTCATATTCATTTAAACTCAATGCTTATTTATTACTTAAAAATAAATATCATTCCAGCTATTCAGAGCTATTTTGGCTGCCTGTCAGTTCTCCCTGTACTTATGGAAGGATAATAAAATAAAATGGAATTGGCACTTCCCGTTTTTTGTTCTAAGAATATACAGGCTTTGTCTTACCTTTTTGTTGGTTTCTCGTTCTTTTAACTTCTTGCAGACACTATTTATGATGAGGATGAAGTGTTACTTGCTCTGGCAGAACAGCTGGGAACATTTACAGCTTTGGTTGGGGGCCCGGAATATGTCCATTGCTTGTTGGTAAGTTATAGACCAGTTTCTGTGAAGGGCTCAGGAAAAGTGACTAACACAGAGGGAAAATGAAACCACTTCTGTTCCTTTCAAAAGATGAAATAGGGGTACGCATGTTTTTAAATGCCCAGAGATAACAAGCTGCTGATAAGTTAGCTTGGGTGGTTTAGGATCCTAGATGGTTTGGTTAATTAGTAAAGAAAATGTTTATTCCCTACCAAATTAATAAAAGTGTTAAAATGATATTTTGTGTTCATTGTTCGACTCTATATCATAAGTGGATTTAATGGTATATGGAATTTCCCCCCCAAAATGTTTGAATTGCACCCAGGTAGAACAGTATGACTGGAATGTAGCTTTTCCCATTTGGATAGCAATAGCAATATAGCAATAGCAATAGCAGTTAGACTTATATACCGCTTCATAGGGTTTTCAGCCCTCTCTAAGCGGTTTACAGAGTCAGCATATTGCGCCCAACAATCCGGGTCCTCATTTTACCCACCTCGGAAGGATGGAAGGCTGAGTCAACCCTGAGCCGGTGAGATTTGAACAGCCGAACTGCAGAACTGCAGTCAGCTGAAATAGCCTGCAGTGCTACATTTAACCACTGCACCACCTCGGCTCCTAATGGATTTGTGTATGCACAAATCCTATTTTTCGATCATATTCCTTGCTCCCTGTGTAGACTTTCTTACCCTCTTCTCAAAAAAGAACAGAATTACTTAAATTCTTGTAGTGAACCCAAATGAACAAAGCAGTAATTAAATTATCAGAGAGCTATTTTGTTTTTCTTTCTTGGTTGTTCATGCAAGATGCATGTGTAACACAGCATTTCCTCCTCCTTTCTCCAGCCCCCCCTCGAAAGCCTTGCTACGGTCGAGGAGACGGTGGTGCGGGACAAGGCCGTGGAGTCCTTGAGGGCAACCTCCAATGAACATTCTCCAGCTGACCTTGAGGCGCACTTTGTGCCCCTGGTGAAGCGCCTGGCGGGGGGTGACTGGTTCACCTCTCGCACCTCTGCTTGCGGCCTCTTCAGCGTCTGCTATCCCCGAGTTTCCAGTTCAGTTAAAGCTGACCTCCGCCAGTAAGTCTAGTGCCTTGCAATCAAAATTGGGACCCCATTATAAATTCTGAATTTTCAAAAGAGGAGAGATTCCTCCTATCCCAGTATGTTGCAGTTAATAAGTTTCTACCTTCCTTTTTTTTTTTTTCTGACAGATATTTCCGAAACTTGTGTTCAGATGATACTCCGATGGTGAGGCGAGCTGCAGCTTCCAAACTGGGTGAATTTGCCAAGGTCTTGGAACTGGAATATGTCAAAAGCGAGATCATTCCCATGTTTTCGAACCTGGCCTCTGATGAGCAGGTCTGCATGGCCTCGTTTTAGCTTTGGGGTGATAAAGGGAGCTGAGGGATGGGCTGTACCTACCCTTTGTGCTCTTGGTGAGGAAGATTTTCCATGTTACACACAGGACTCTGTGCGCTTGTTGGCTGTGGAGGCCTGTGTTAATATTGCTCAGCTCCTGCTTCAGGAGGACTTGGAGTCCTTGGTGATGCCGACGTTACGACAAGCAGCCGAGGACAAGTCTTGGCGAGTCCGTTACATGGTGGCTGAGAAGTTCACGGAGGTTTGTACAAAGACTTGTGTATTTGGGAAGATTATATGGGCTTCGTTTTTGAAAGTTAAATGAGATTATACATGTTAAAAATGTATCGGTGCTTTTGTTCTTCTGCCCACCACTGTCAATTCTGTGGACCAAGACTTTTTGGGGTAGAATTCTTTCTGGCAGGGAAGAATGTTGTGCTGTTTGGAGTGTTTGTATGGTCAGTTTTGAAACTCTTTCTTTCTTTTTTTTCCCTCTATAGCTCCAGAAAGCTGTTGGGCCAGAAATCACAAAAACTGACTTGGTCCCGGCCTTCCAGAATCTCATGAAAGACTGTGAAGCTGAAGTGCGAGCGGCAGCTTCTAGCAAAGTCAAAGGTTATTTTTAGTCATTATCAATACTGTCTTGGTGTTTACATAGGTGCTTTGTTTAGCAGTAGAAATTCTTGTCCCAGTTTGGCTTTTTAACTCACGGACTACCCGTATAAAGGCTTTCTGAAAGGGATGGATTTCTGGGCAAGAAAAGAAGAATTTGATTTATTAAATAAACCTGGTTGTGTAATTGTTTTAAGGAGCCACTTGTTGTGTAGACATAAGGAAATTGTCTGGATCCAGCTGTGGGAAGACTTAAGTTTTCAGAACAGAGCTCAGGAATATTTTTATGTATAGTTTTGCAGATGAGTATAGTATCTCTTGGGCTAGAGAGGTTTAAGTAAGTACTCGGTTGATAATTAGGGAAAAAAATATATTCAGTGAAATCTGCACTGAAATTCTTATTTCCCCATCTTTCTTTCCCAAGAATTCTGTGAGAATTTGTCTCCCGATTGCCGTGAAAATATCATAATGACTCAGATTTTGCCCTGTATCAAGGTACGTACCAGGAAGCCACCTTCTCTAGTAAGTTTTGAGCAGCCCTTATAAGCATCAGCTCATAGTTTTAATTGGCCCAATCAGAGGCTGAAGAAGGCATGGAGGAGTTGTCCATAAAGAGGACAAGGAAAGCTGTTGTTTGCTTCTGCCTCTTAAGACATTAACATTCACAAGGTGACCAAATTGTAGAAGGAATCTGGCTGACTTCCTTTATGAGTGTGTGTTGTAGATGTATGCCTATAAGTGCCTGATTGTAGAAGTTCAACATTGTCTTATTGAACTGTATTTCAATATTCCATTGATGTGACTACATTGGCTTACGGAACTGTATTTCAATATTCCAGTTATTTATTACAGTCAACAAATAAATTGACAGCAATGGTGCGTATAAAGGCAGTGAGACTGGAGGCATTGCATACATAGTTTGTGGTGTCTTAAAATACGTCCTTTTATCATTTAGGAACTAGTATCAGATGCCAATCAGCACGTGAAATCAGCTTTGGCATCCGTGATCATGGGATTGTCCCCTATTCTGGGCAAGGACAATACAATTGAGCATCTCTTACCTCTCTTCCTGGCTCAACTCAAAGATGAGGTGAGTATTCCTCCCTCCCCTTTTGGAGGTCACTTAAGAGTCTTTGTGGTTAACTCTTGGGGGTGAACATTCGTGTTATTTGCTCAGATGGCTTCACTGCACTGAGATTAGTGAGTAAGAATAATTAAAGAAAATATATTGGTTAGTGCAGTGTTTCTCAACTTTGACCTCTTATAGGTGTGCTGACTTCAACTCCCAGAATTCTGCGAGTTGAAATCCACAGATTTGAAAAGTTGCCGGGGTTGAAAAACACTTGAATTTAGTAGTAAGGCGTGTATAATCACCACTAGTTAAACCAGTGGTAGTCAACCTGGTCCCTAGCGCCTACTAGTGGGCATTCCAGCTTTCATGGTGGGCGGTAGGGGTTTTGTCCAATACCGAAGCACTTTCCTTTTTAAAAAAAAATTAATTGACTTTTAAAAAAAATGTCATAGCATTATTTAAAAACATTTTCATTAGGTTTTCATAAAATCACCATTACTGTGGAACCGGTGGGCGGTTAGAAAATTTTACTACTAACAGAGATACAAAAGTGGGCGGTAGGTATAAAAAGGTTGACTACCCCTGAGTTAAACGATCTTGGATAATCTATAGAAGATACTTCCCAGTCCTAGGATGAATAGTTTTCTGAATAGTATCAATTGCACTTTATTGTACAGGATTTTCCCCCCCAAAAAACCTTGCAACTAGTTACATTGGTATCGCCATTTTTTAGCTAGCCAGAAAGTTGAAAATTGAACTTTTGTTCCTTTTTTCATCTTACCTGAGTTCTTAGCAGTGACGTGCGGTAAGCTTTATGGCTGGTGAGGCAGCTTTTTAGACTTGTGGACTTCAACTCCCAGAATTCCACAACCAGGCATGCTCAGTTCCAATTTAAAGCAACAGCATTTTTCCCCCTTGCAAAATAAGTTTTCCCATTCTTTTTCTTCTCCCTCCCCCTCCTTCCTCTCTCCCTCCCTCCTCCCTCTCTCAAACAGACACACGCACACAGAGAAGTTGGATCCCTCTCTCACTCACTCACTCTCAAACAAACACAAACACAGAAGTTGGATTGGATATATTTTCCAAAGACTTGAAAGCAGCTCCTCTGCCATACTCCCCCCTTCCCCTGCTGCCTTCCGATCGGAGCCTTTGATTGCAGGTGAATCATGTTGCCTTTTCAAACTTGTAATCAGTGAAGCTGGGCTTATATACTTTTATCCAGCTGTGTGTGTGTGTGTGTGTGTGTCTGTGTGTGTGTGTGTGTCTGTGTGTTTGAAAAGGCAACGTGGTTCTGCATGCAATCCAACTTTTTGAATTCCTCCCCCCTCCCCCCCCACACACACCTTTTCCAGCTGTTTCAGAGAGGATTTCAACTCTGCTTTTGCCTGCCCTCATGAAAGGCCAGAGCTCTGAGTCAGACTGAGCTAGTTGCTCCCAGAGAACTTTAAAAAGCCTTTAAAAATGCCCTCTACAGGAGGCGAGAGAACACGTGCCTCCTTTGCATATGAAATTTTTCACTTTTTAACCCTTGCTTAACTCTTAAAAGGCAAAAAATTGCTTATGCACAGGAGGCCCCTATTTCTCTGGCCTCCTCCTATAGTTAACACTAAGAAGAATCCAAGTCACTGTGACTTGGAATCTGGCAGCAACTACCTTGGCTTTAATTATTTTTTTAAAAAATCTTTAAAATTATTTCCTTTTCCTCATGACTGGTGAGGCCACGCCTCCCCTGCCTCTAGTGACTGCACGTCCCTGGTTCTTAGGAGCCTCTCCTTAAACTAGCACAACAGGAAGCATTCTAGGATGGCGATTGAGGCAGTAGCTCTTCCCCATTCTCACCTGCTCTTTTTCTGCAGTGCCCTGAGGTCCGACTCAACATCATCTCCAACCTGGACTGTGTGAACGAAGTGATCGGCATCCGGCAGTTGTCTCAGTCGCTGCTGCCAGCAATTGTGGAGTTGGCAGAGGATGCCAAGTGGCGTGTGCGGTTAGCTATTATTGAGTACATGCCCCTGTTAGCTGGACAGCTGGTGAGTGCGGGTTTTGCTTTTTGTTTTCAACCTTTTGAAAAGAACTGTAAACATTTGAGCTTTTTTACTCAGCAACCTGGACATCAGTTAGAACCTGAATAACCACAGGTGCTTGTTGAGTTCCAGCTTTTCTGTGATTAATTCTGCCAGGGCTGTTTTGTCAAAAATCTCACACGTTCAATGACTGTCTGCTGGGTTGCCCTGCGGTGCCTGCTAATTGGAACAAAGTCTGTCTCTCCAGATTTCTGTTTTTGTTCTGTTGAACAAAGAATTCTGTAAACTTATTTGTAACCTCCTAATTTGTAATCCTCGCTCATTCATTTGCTGTCACTTTGATGTTCCCTGTCTTCAGGGTGTGGAATTCTTTGATGAGAAGCTAAACTCCCTTTGCATGGCCTGGCTAGTGGATCATGGTAAGACTCAAATCCTGATAACTGATATTGGTTAGTTTCTCCATTACCAGTCACCTCCTGTAATGTGGGGTCACAATGGTGCACAACACTTTTAAGTTGCCCGATACAATGTCAAGGAAGGTACAGTACCAAATCTGAAGACGGCTGTACTTTGACAGGTAGTTTTTCACACACAACCGGTTGCTTAGCGCAGTGTTTTTCAACCTTGGCAACTTGAAGATGTCTGGACTTCAACTCCCAGAATTCCCCAGCCAGCGAATGCTGGCTGGGGAATTCTGGGAGTTGAAGTCCAGACATCTTCAAGTTGCCAAGGTTGAAAAACACTGGCTTAGCGGACACCCAAAAGGTACTTACAACCTGGTTCCAGTTCTGATGGCTGCCCTGCCCCCCCTCACCTCCCAATTATATGACCATATTTGGTGCACATGGCATCTGGCCTGTGTTTATGGCCGCTTGTAGCATTCCTGTGGTCAAATGGCCACAATTTGCAATGTTTTTGGGGAAAAAATGAGCATTTATTTCCAATATTTGGCAAAAAAAAACCCAACAACAACAACATAGCAAGCAATGGATTTGCTTAACAACTGCTGCAAAAATAAAGGTCCTAAAATCAGGTCGGTCATGTGATGGACCACTGGCAGCCTCCATGATGGTCGTAAATAGAGTATTTTTTTAAAAAATAGAATTTATTTTTATTTTCAAAACAAACACAACACATAAAATCTTCCTTCTTTACATACGGTAGAAAGTGTGTCAGTTGGTTACAAAAGGTTTTCGTGTCGTGCATCTCTTCCACAGTCATCAAGCATAATTCATTATAAACTCAAGTATTTTAACTCAAATATTTATACATGTTACCCTTAAACCTCCATTTTTATTTGACTATAGTTGTTTAAACGTCCTTCATCATAAAATATACCTAGATTTAATACATAACCACATACTGGCATTTCATTTACTATTTCTAAAATCTTCCAATAACACTGAATCCTTATGTCCTATTCTAGCTAAACATCCATAATATTTAATAGCAAACTTTTCTAATCCTCCTTTCCGAATCACTGTTGTCAATTTTCATCTAGTTCCTTATATTATACATACATACATACATACATACATACATACATACATACATACCTACCTACCTACCTACCTACCTACCTACCTACCTACCTACCTACCTACCTACCTACCTACCTACCTACCTACATACATACATACATACATATATATATATATATATATATATATATATATATATATATATAGGTTGTCATCATTATCCCTCCTTTATTTGACTATATCCTGTATCATAACATTTTCCCCCTAATAATCAAAACTATATCTAATTTAATTCTTTTTTATTAACCTTTGTATATAATCCAAAAGGATTTCTAAGCTTCCTTTCATGGGTGCCATTCAATATTCATATCCAATTATTACTTATCATAACACTACACATTGTATACAGATGGTCGTAAATAGTATTGAAATCACCAGAATCTAATTTTGAGAGTGGTGATTAATTCTGTGTTTATCTCCAGAAGCATTAATAGCTTCAGGGCATCTTTAGTTTAGCTATGGTGCCCGCTGCAGCTTCATCTGGACCGGAAGCTTTTCCTCAGTTCTCCATTCCTTGGATGGAGGATCTCATGCAATCAGGCTTATATGAAAAACTGGAGTTATTGCATGGGATATTTGAAGAGTTAGCACTTTTTACGTATTTCGTACTGAATGTGAGATCATCTGAGAAAATGCTATCAGTGGTTCCTAGTAAGTGCAGCGCAGTGAATAGCTTTTAGTACAAAGTTCTTCTTTTACGGAATCCTTGGAATAATACCTTTAGGGAAAATTGGTTTCTGTATTCTTTTGTCTGGTTTTTCATGTGCTAAATCTTCATATATCTAAATGCCCTAGATATTTAGTTTGTAGATCTATTTCATTGTTTATAACTTTTTTTTATTGTAAACACCTTAGAAAGCTTTTCCACAGGTTTCTAATGTAGGTTATTAATCATTTTTTTAAAAGAAATGTAAATGTCTCATAGGAATCGAAGCACACTTTCTTTTATCTCAGCTGCTGAAGATTTATTTGATAAATTGATTTTTATCCGGACTTCATTGGGATAAAAAAGACCTAATCTTCCTTCCTTCCCCTATTTTCTCCACAACAACAACCCTGTGAGGTATATTGGATTGAGAGAGGGTGACTGGCCCAAAGTCATCCAACCGGCTTTCATGCCTAAGATGGGACTAGAACTCACAGTCTCCTGGTTTCCAAGCTGGCATCTTAAATCGCTAGACCAAATTTTCATGCAATTCATCCCAATTACCTATAGAAGAAAGAGGCTGTAGCTCAAGAGGAGAATATAAGTTAAAGTAGTTATTTGGCTTTTAGCCCACATTTTTAAAAATTCAGTGCTTTCCCCCAACTAGTGATCTAGAGCACTGAAAGCATATTTCAGAATTAATGGGATCCATTGTGTCAGCAATTTTCTCCAGCTGAGAAAATGAATCACTGAAGGCTTTTAGCACTAAAGCAAAAGAGGTTGAGTCACATTTCGGTATTTAATGGGATAATCTTTTCTAGCAATTAAATTCAGATTTAATGCAAGTACATTAGGAAAAAAAACATTACAACACTAGTTTTTTCGTCTGTTTTTTCCCCCCGTTTCAGACTTTGATTATTCAACATGCCGCATTCATATAATTTTCAGTTCATTTTTATTGTATTTTGTACCACTTCGAGCATGTTAATGATAACAGTGAATTTGCGCTTTTTGGTCTCGTTCTTGCCTAATATAATGTGCTACCAGCAGTGAGTTCCAAGCTTTTGACTAGTAATTATATAATGTGGTTAAAAGCTCATTTTCAACCTCAAAATTCACTGCCGGTTTCAGTTATTTCTGGGATGGGTAGAGAGTAGCTACAGCATTAAATGGGGAAATAAATTTCCAGTGGAAGCCAACTGTAGCAAAGTTCCCGCAATTATATCTCAGGTACATCTACCATCAGTTCCAGTTGGGTAGGAAAGAGGTAATGCAGACTGTAAAAGGATACAGTCGGCTCAATTAGAAGTGTTGCCTGTGGCATAAAATAGAACTGGTTTCCCATGCTGAGTTCCAAGAAAATGTATAGATAGGACTCCACCAAAGAGCAGTAATTTGGCCAGTGTCAAATGCACAATAAAAGCACACTCAGTCACACTCTCTCTAATAAAGGAGGATATTTATAGCTCATGGTTGTAATGAGAGGTCCTTGGTGATCTCTGAGATTGCTTGTTTTCTTATAGATGTTTCATAACCCTAATTAGAGGATAGGATAGAATTTGGAATGAAGGATAGGACAGGACAGGACAAGATCTTGGAGGTCTTCTAGTCCAGCCCCCTGCTCAAGCAGGAGAACTGTTGTGACTCAGCAGAAGTTGCTGTGAGTTGAGTTGGGATGCAGGAATAACAATGCAGCTGGGGCTTGTTAGCGTGGTCTTCTGGAGATAAAAGGACTGATGGTGCCACGCCCTGGTGGCAGAAGTCAACGTTCATTGTTCATTGTTCATCGGTTGTGGTTTGTTTGTGAGAGACACTTGGAGAAGTGATTTGCTTTCTGTAACCCTGATTCAAAGAGACACTTGGAGAAGTTCTTTGCTTTCTTTTTGTACACCTGGTTTTGCCGTAAGAGATCTTTGTTTTGCATTCTGTTATCTTCTTGCCAGAGACTTTATTTATGTTCATTTTGGGCTCGCAGCCAGTCTGAGCCAAGGACTGATAAAGTTATTTCTTTTTAAGTCTGTATGACTGTCGTCTGTTAACGAGTGGAGAAGGGGGGTCAGAACAGAGAACCTATACCATTTCAGACAAGTGATTGTCCCGTCTCTTCTTAAAAATCTCCAGTGATGGAGCGCCCACGATTTCTGAAGGCAAAGCTGTTCCATTGGTTAATTGTCTTCGCTGTTAGTTAAGTTTCTCCTTAATTCCAGGTTGCTTCTCTCTCTGATTAATTTCCAACCATTGTTTCTTGTCCTGCCCTCTGGTGCTTTGGAGAATAATTTGACCCCCTCTTCTTTGTGGCAGCCCCTCAAATATTGGGATACTGCTATCATGTCACCCCCTAATTCTTCTTTTCTCTAGACTAGCCATAACCACATCCTGCAGCCGTTCTTCATGTGTTTTAGTCTCCAGGCCTTTGATCACCCTAGTTGCTCTTCTCTGAACTTTTTTTTCCTCTCCGACTACCACTGATGATGTTACCTAGCTAGGGTAATGAAATGTCTGCAAGAAAACAAGCAAGCTCAGAGAGCATCAAGGGCCCCTCACACTCTAATTAAAAAGTATTTTTGCAGCCCCAAAGTTTCTCTGCATTTTAGAGACAGGATTGTTTTTAAACAAAATCCTCCAGTTATTTTTTTTCCTCATCATCTTTGACACTGTCCCGTATCTCTGAATATGTTTGTGATGCAGAGTTCACCTGTTGAAACAGAAAATCACGCGATTGCTCCAAGTATATCTCAAATCAAGCCTTAGGTCAGTGATGGCGAACCTATGACACGCGTGTCAGTGCTGACACGCGTAGCCATTTGGGGTGACACGCACAGGATTTCATGCGATTCATCCTCGGCTCCTGCACGGCCGCCGAGGATGAAAGAATCTGTGCTGGAGGAACGGGGGGGGGTGGGACGTGTGATCTCCCCCGCCCACACTCACTTACTGTATCGCCGCCGCCCCTTTCTGAGCGCAGGGGCTGCTGGTAAGGCGTGCGTGCCATGCGCACACACGTCATCAGCGCGGCGAGGGAGGACCCGCAGGAGAGGAGCGCGGGAACAGTGCACGCCTCTCTCCAGTCAGGCCGGCACAAAGAGTCTACGCCTGGTTAGTTAAAGAATTCGCCCTCCCCCTCACTTATCTCAGTTCACGGCAGGGCTGTGGAGTCTGCTGCTTCCAGCTCCACGTCCTCATCAACATGCCGCTCGCGTCACTAGGAATATTCATAGCAGGGGTGGGCTGGAGCGGCATGTTGATGAGGACGTGGAGCTGGAAGCAGCCGACTCCACAGCCCTGGTTCACGGCACCCCAAACAAGTTCAATAATATCAAGGGCAACATACGAAATCGACTGATGAACAAAGAAGTTACTAAGCAGGTATGTTAAATAATTTGTTTTTGGTTTATTAAATACAATTATATATTGCAATTATACATTTTTGTAGTTTAAACTATAAATTGCGCAAAATTATGTTTTTGTCGAAGTGACACACAACGCGAGTTATGCTCGATTTTTTGCCGATTTTTGACACACCACGCCAAAAAGGTTGCCCATCACTGCCTTAGGCATTTTAGCAAGAACTTGGCTCCCTTCTGTGTATTGCTATTCCAGGATCTGTGTCCTAGCCTTAATCTGTCCTGTGTCTCATTCCTTCCCTGGTGCAGTTTATGCCATCCGAGAAGCAGCCACCAGCAACCTTAAGAAGCTTGTGGAGAAGTTTGGCAAGGACTGGGCCCATGCCACAATCATCCCCAAGGTGCTGGCCATGTCCAATGACCCCAACTACCTGCACCGCATGACTACGCTCTTCTGCATCAATGTGAGTCGGGGAAGGGAGTTGGGAGCGAGAAGAAAAAGTGGGCTGGACCAATAGAGGGAATGTGGAAAGAGATGCGTGCGCTGGTTGGGAAGAGTCAACCGTCAAAAGTTAAGGATCGTCCTTGCCCTGCCCGGTGCAATTTGGGGTTTTTGGGTTGGAGCGAAGAGTCGGCCTTGTTGGGGAACTGAATCAAAAGAGCTGCAGGAGGAGGTCAGCATAAGCCCAGCTCCAAAACAGCAAAACCTCTTAAATAATAAGAGCCCCTCGGATCCAAGTTGCACTGATCTACCTCCATGGTTCTCCCTTTGCTAGGTGCTGTCAGAGGTCTGTGGGCAGGAAATCACCACCAAGCACATGCTTCCCACGGTATTGCGGATGGCCGGAGATGCAGTAGCAAATGTTCGCTTCAATGTAGCCAAGTCACTTCAAAAAATTGGACCAATCTTGGATAATAGGTACGGGGAACAATGACTGTTGTTGGTGCCATCCGGGTTTGGGGCTCATCTTGATTATTGGGGTGGGAGGAAATGAAGGGGAGAGAGAGAAAAGCCATCTCTGGCGCAATGGTTAGAATGCAGCATGGCAGGCTAAACTCTGCCCAGCGTCAGGAGTTCAATCCTAACCGGCTCAAGATTGATTTGGCCTTCCAAGGTCAGTAAAATGAGGATCCAGATGGTTGAAGGCAAGATGCTCTGTAAACTGTTTAGAGAGGGCTATGAAGCACTGTAAAGCGGTATATAAGTGCCATAGCTACAGTGGAAATACTGAGGCTTTGGGGAACCTTAGGTACAGGCCTTGTCTTCTGCCTACTTCCTCCCCTCATTCCTTGCCTGCCTTTTTTCCCCCCTACAGTACCCTTCAGAACGAAGTGAAGCCAGTGCTAGAGAAACTTACCCAGGATCCTGATGTGGATGTCAAATACTTTGCCCAGGAGGCGCTGACTGGTGAGTGTGCTATCCCTAGTGAACCTTACTTCCTCTCTTCCTCCCTCCCTTCTTCCTTCCCTCCTTCCTTTTCTCTCACTAGACCTCAACTCTTACCATGGAAGGCCCTGTGGAACATGGGCATAAACATTCTTTTTTCTTAACGCTTCATCTTTGAATTTCTGTTTCCAAGGTGACTTCAAACTCACTTGGCATTTAGCCTGGTCTTTGAATGCACCTGGTTCTTTGTTTTTCCCGCTGTTAGCTGTTCCCAGCAGAAGGTTTCCAGCTCCTTTGTAACCACTTTAGAGAGGGGAATCTGCGGGGGCACTTGTGAACTTGGGCCTAAGCTTGAGCAACAAGTATACTAATTTTATCTGCAAGGATTACTTCGCAGAATTACCTCAAAATCAGCATCTAGTTTCCCTTTGCAGCCAACCAAATATTTATGGAAAGCGCATAAGCAGAAGCTCAGGCCTGGGCAAGAGTTTCGTAGAAGATGTGAATCTTCTCAAAAGCTCAATCCTCCCGATGTTTCAAGGTTGGCTTCCTCCGACTTTTTAGCAGCATGCTTCCTGAAGACCGGGGTACACTGTTACTCAGGATCCAGGGATTGAGGGCAAGTCATATGTTTGAGGTGATGTGGAAGTTGTAGCAGAAGGTCCCACTTGAACCCTGCAGGGACCAACCAGTGACCAACCTAATTAGCTGGGGTCTATACAGTGGGAGACTCTGGGCTTGGAAGTCCCAAATTAAGGCTAGCATTTGTGAGTAACAGTAGAGTGGTGCAGTGGCCTAGAGGTGGCGCTCTCGCCTCACCATCAGGAGGCTGTGAGTTTGATCCTAGGTAGTGGCAGGTATTTCTCTGGGCACAAATGAGTGTATATCTACTGAACAAAACTCCGCATTGGTGACAGGAAGGGATCCGGCCATTAAAACACTCTCTCTAGCTCCATTTAGTTGCCTAGATTCCCCCCCCACAAGGGATTACAGCAGAGGGTCCCCCAAACTTGACAATTTTAAGACTTGTGGACTTCAACTCCCAGAGGCCATAAATCTTAAGGTTGCCAAGTTTGAAGATCTCTGGATTATAGGGTGGTTAAATGACCACGATGATGATTGGTGAGTAACAGTGTACCATGGGGACCGCATAACTGAATGTATAGCCGTTAATGAAATTGTTTTATTAGCTTTCATAAACTATGAACATTCAATACCCTCTTTTCCTCTCTCTCCCATACAGTGTTGACGTTAGCTTGAATCCGGGACCTGGCTCTGTTGTCTCTCCAACTTGGATGCTGTTGGGCCGACCATTTTTTCTCCCTTTCCCCTGCATGTGTATGACCAGCCCACCCGCCTCCTATTGGATGTACATGATGGAATTAGGCCACGGCTGACTATCGTCCTTTCGGGAGCCCCACCTCCCTCTCCTCCTCCTCCTCCTCTTAGCTCTGTGTTTTCAGAACCTTCTTGGGCAGCTGTGATATTTTCTCCCCTTCTCATAATAGTCAGGTTCAACTTGTTCCCATTATCCGGGGGCCACAGGTGACCTCCTCCTCCCCCCAGTTCTGTGAAACTTGCGAGAGGGACAGAGCAGGGGAGGAAGGGAGGCAGAACCTATTCGCCGAGGGCTCCTGTCACTTCTGGGCCACAGTTTGCACGGGAATGCCACCGCCATGCAGCGTGTAACTCCGCATGACGCCCCCCCCCCTTGAGCTTTTCCCCCAATCTTTACCTTTTTTTTCATCCTGATGATTAAAGCCGCCACCTTTTCCCTCCTACTTGCTTGGCGTTGGAAGTATCAGTCAACGGAAATGTTTCCCTTCGCTCAAAATCAAACCCAGCAGTGGTCTTGAACTCGGTTTCTTGTTTTGCCTCCAGAGAAGGGAGAAGGGTAGTTAAATCCTTGATTGAACTCTCTCTCGGTTGATCAGGCTTCGTAGTAACGGTGTTTTCCGACTCCCCCCTGCATGATTCTGTCCTGTGCCCTTTCTGTTTACAATAGGTTTCCTTTCCCTGGCCTTTGTTGGAAGGAGGTAGCTATTTGGCGCATGGGGATTGTGTGTGTATGTGTGTGTGTGTGAGTTGAGTGAGTGAAAGACAGAAAGAAAGCCGTGGAGCAGTTGACACGGGCTGAAGAGTAAAAAAAAAAAAACCCAAATCGCTTTGGCTCATCACAGTGGGATGCTACCTCCAGGCTAAATTTAGTCCCATATTCCCACCGAACTTCCAAACAGGGAACCGTTCCCAAATTCTGGTGGGGCAAAACGAAAAGACGCTCTTTGAGGAAAGAGACATCCATTGGCAGGGGACACTGGGTCGTTTTCTCCAGCTGTGATTGGATGATTCCTGTGGGCTCTTGATTGGTGGGAGTGCTGATTTCTGTCCTATAGAACTTCCTCCTCCCTTCCAGCTTTGCCTTAGTGGTGCCCCAAGCTTTCCTCCTCCTTGAGTTCCTCGCTAGTTGTCTCTCTAACACTAGCCCTGGACATGTTGAAAGAGGTGTGTATTCTAACCACTCGTCCCCTAACACACAGACACACTCTCTCCCTTCGCTCCCATTAACGGGGACGTCATTTTAAAAACGTCAGAATTCTTTGTGTGTATATGTATGTACACTTGTTTTATTTTTTCTTCCTCCTCTCTCCGATTAATAAAATGCTCGATCGTTACTTAACAAGGCTGGTAAGAATGAAGCTGGGTCAGTTGAATCTTTTGAAATGAGGGGGGGGCGGAGGAAAACCAGTGGCCCTCCAGATATTCCCGGTATCAAATCTTCCTTCAGTTCTAGCCAAGACAGCCAGGAGCAAAATGGGAAGGGAGTGTATACAGGTAGTCATCGACATGACACTAATTGGGCTTGCCAGTATGGTGGTCATTAAGTGAATCCATTGTTTGCTATGCGGAAGGGGTGTCAAAACTGGAATTCTTTGAGGGCCAGATCAGCATTGTAGTTCTCCACCACGGGCCGACTGGAGTGGGGGGAGACAGGACGGACACCTGCAGCACCCTGCCAGCCAAAATGAGGTGGGGGGGGAGCCCCCCATGCCCCATTTTTGTCCAGAACCGCATCCTGCAGCATGGGGGGGGGGGGAGATGCACACAGCCCCCTGCACTCTGTTTTGGCTGCCAGAGGCACCCCCAGGCCAGTCCTTTGCTATTTCCAGGCTGGCCTGTGGGCCAGATATAAGCACCCCGCGGGCCGGATCTGTCCCGCGACCCTTGAGTTTGACACCCCTGGTATAAGGTGCTTTTCTGTGGATTCATAACTTTGGAAATGGGTCATCAGTACCTTTTGGAGATCTATTGTGACTTCAAACGGCCACAGTTGAGAACTTCCTATAATTCAGCTTTGTTCAGAGGACTATCACTTCCCTATTTATCTTAGAAAGTGATAGTTGACAAGAGATTGAGGTGGCGCAGTGGTTAAATGCAGCACTGCAGGCTACTTCAGCTGTCTGCAGTTCGGCTGTTCAAATCTCACCGGCTCAGGGTTGACTCAGCCTTCCATCCTTCCGAGGTGGGTAAAATGAGGACTCGGATTGTTGGGGGCATTACGCTGACTCTGTAAACCGATTAGAGAGGGCTGAAAGCCCTATGAACCGGTATTTAAGTCTTAACTGCTATTGCTATTGCTATTACTGAGGAACTGGGTCAGGCTGTGGGAGATCTCCTTCCATTAAACAATGAGGCATTGGGGTTACAGTTCGGTCGTTCCTTATGTAAGAAAGACAGTGGATCTCTCTTCTCTTTTAAACAGATCACTTGCATGCTTATACTGCATTGGATTTCCTTGTTTGGGGTGGTTGTTTTTTTTGCCTGCATAATCCCAGCATTTTTTGCTTCGCTATCTTCCCCGCACCAATATCTCTGTAGTTTGTTTATAGCTCCTGTTTAGAACTGCTCCTGAATCTCTGGCTGCTATTTTGAAATGTTAAAATTTCCCAAAAAATTATTATTCCGGAGAACTTTTAACACTGCATTTGGTCCAGCTTTGGCTCTCCTCAAGGCTAATTTCCATGTTGCATTTCTCTGGAGCAGGGTTCTTTGACCTGGGCCACTTTCGGATGTACCGATAGAAGAGGTACCTTAGGATTGAACAGTAGGGCCCTTGATGTCCTCAGAATTTGGTTGTTTTCCTTATAGACATTTCACTACCATACTAGACGGCATCATCAGTGCCACCGCATTTGCAAGAAAGCAACCAACTTCAGCAGCAAGGACCCCCCGCAGGCTTTCAGATGTGTGGACCTCAACTCGCTGGGGAATTCTGGGAGTTGAAGTCCACACATCTGAAAGCGAGTGAAAAACCCTACTTTGGAGAATAGTCGAGCTGCTTGGGAGCTGGATCAGGCCCTTCAGCATGTGGAAAGTTTTCAGTCACATCTTTTATGCCTTGAGTGCTTACATTATTTATTCTGCCCACTTTTTCTATTCTTGTCAAGCTTTTGGCAAACCAAACAAAAAAGAAAACTGCATTGTTTCATTCATTCCATCGTTGGCCGTAATGAAAGGATCTACCTTTTATTGTAGTTGGGTTTAATTTATCAGATTCCGTTGTTTAAAACGAACAGTGTGCTAACAGCTACAGGCTGGTGAGAAGTGGGGAAAGCAGGATTGACTTGTGAAGAAAATAGCACAGAATTTCTTTTTAATGGGTGGGGCCTCCCAGTGAAAGTTAATGTGCCATCCTTAACATGAATCCAGCCAGTTCTGCTTCTTTGTGTAATGGATCTTCCAGCATTTTGCCTTGTGGTTTCCTCAGAAATCTTATTTGTGTTCCTTTGATGACGAACGTGGAGAACAAAGGTTTCAGTTTCAACAACCAGAAGCCTGGGGATGTTTTTAATTCAAGAAATGACACATTAAACAGGTCCCCACCACTCATTCCAAGTTGGTTTCTTTCCTTCTAGATGGGAAGGCGTAGGAGATTTGTGATGTCTTCATCCCACTTGCTTTATTTATAAATATACAAACAGCATAATTCAAAGCAAGCAGACGTTTCCCCAAGAGAAATACCTCACATCCACGCTTAGCGATTTATAGCCAGTTTTTCTTTAGTCATTCTAAATGCAAAGGTTTCCACACTCTCGCAATGTTTGGAATTTTCCCTCTCGGGAGCATCTTAACAACCATTAAACCAGTGTTTCTCCACCTGGGCCGCTTGAAGATGTGTGGACTTCAACTCCCAGAATTCCTCAACCAACGGGAATTCTTGGCATTGAAATCCATACATCTTCAAGCAGCTCAGGTTGAGAAGTAACTGCATTAAAGGAATGCATAGCCTCTTTTGAGAAGGACCACAACCCAGCCTATCTTCTTAATTGTCTTAATGGTCACCTTCCACCGCAGGTCGAAAAACTGGAAAGGGATATATGATTGCTGGTTTTTGTAACTGTCTAGCCCCATCGCCAAATTTGAAGCAAAAAATTTCCTTTCCCCATTAATATGTTTTATAAGATTGAAGCAAGAATACCCAAAGTAGTATTTTTGGTTCTAGTCATACCAAAAAAAGAAAGACCTAAAGCATTTTCTTCCCTTGAATTTTTAAAAACTGGTCACTAAGATATCTGGCCATGTGTCTATCCCCATCACCACCCGTATCTGGAGATGGGAAACGAACCTACAAGCTGTCGGTTGTATAAATAAGATTTTAGATGCCTTTTTTTAAATGAAGGGAACAATTTTGGCTTTTCTGGCAGCTTCTTACCCACACTCAGAAAGCTTCACTGCCACGCTTTTGATCGTCCTGCTGCTCTCAATTCAGCCGCGAATGGTGATTCTACTAAAATGACTGTCTTTTGTTCATCCTGTGTGATTGGCAGCCAGCTGCTGGGCTAAATCAAAAGGTTTTTTTTTTCACATTGCAGAGAACATTATGCGTCTCTAGAACGGGCTCTGACGATGAATTTACATCAGAGGATAGTTGTTTCTCACTTCTCCTGGGGAGGCACTGCGATATTGAGATGATGAGAAAGATTATCTCTGCCCATCATAGAATGCCTGGTGCCTCATGGCTGTCCGCAGGGGCTTAAGGAAATTGTAGTAACAGGACAGGTGTTTGGAAGTTGGTGCCACTGGCCTTCCAGATCAGGAGTGTCCAACCTTAGCAACTTTAGGACTTGTGGATGTCAACTTTCAGAACTCTGGAAGTTGACATCCACAAGTCTTAAAATTGCCAAGGTTGGACACCCCTCTTCCAGATGATGGCTGAGATACACATAAGATGAACCTCAACTCTACCTTCAAGTGGCATATTGAAGTGTTCTCAGTTAGGCTGAGAAACGTATAACAATATCAAGACGACCCCCCACAAAAGTGACTTAATTTTTCATCTTAGGCTATGCCGAGCCTGGAAACTAAACACATCTGCATTTGCAGGATACGACAAAGCTGTAAGCTAATCAAACAGGTTGAATTCAGACAACATCACTAAGCCAATATTGCGATTATAACCAAGCTTTACATGCTGGGCCACTTCAGCTGTTAAAAGTGGTGCGTAAACACGAGATTCAAAATAATGTGCATTCTTTTCCTAAAAACACACGTGGTTTGTCCCCAAGCACAGTAGGATATAAGTCGTGGTAGGAGTTTGATGATGGCAGGAGAGGGTGACGGTCTCTAAATTTGCTCCCCTTCTCTAAATTTTGTTATCTTAAGCAGCAGATACCTGTTTTATGCCTCCCCCTGCACCACAATCAATCGTGTCCAAAGAACAGGCAGCTTTTTTTTACCCCGAAGTCCCTGCTTGATGCAAAATAAACAATGCTAGCTAGTCACATTGCTGAAACACTCCACAGAGATGAGACCCATCATTTGAGACATCCTGTTCCATTAACCAAGTTTGGTTGCCAGTTGGAATTTGCTTTCTTGCACAATCCAACTTAGGGTTTTAGTTACGCGTACTGGTAAAAGTTCCATTTTGTTCCCCCAGTAGGAAACTTGATCTGAAGTGAGAGAGATTGTGTCTCACTTAAAATCAGCCACAAAAAAATCAAATGGAGAGAGAGAGAGAGAGGTCTGTAGGCATCCAGAAAGCAAATGGTGTTCTCTAAAGCTCTGGAAAGCTGGCTTTCCATCTTTCTAGAGTCATAAATGGTCTTCGAAGCCTCTTCGCAACTGGAAATCCAGACAACCCCAAATTGCTCAGTTTTGTTCAAAAAGTTCTGATTCTTCTCTTTTCACTGAGTGGGTCACATCCACCTTCCCAATCTTGTTGCCCTAGCCTCAAGAACAGGCCACCTAACCTTGGTAATGGAGTGAGTATTTTTTCCCCCCTCCAAGTGGCAAATTAGAAAGGTTAAAACGTCCCTTTTCCTATTCCATGCTCTACACAAAGTAAAACAGGCTTGGTATAATTGATGTTGGCGTTACTTAAAAGCAGAAGGAAGAGATTGTCCTATCCATTCTAGAGAAAAGACATTCTCTTGCTTTTTAGTAAGCTAATTATCTGTGGTGGTTATTCACCCCAGGACATTATGAAGAATGGGATAATGGTAGCCAGGGTACAACATGCTTCTTGTTGGTGATCTTTACAAATGCAAAAGATTTCAGGAACAGTGAGAGAGCTTTTGCTACTAATATAACCAAGACGCAAAAGAGTTTAAGGATGAAAGCAATGCAAAGATCCACTTAAATGTATCTTAAAAGTAAAGTTGACCATGTCAGGTATGTAACCCTATCTGAAGGCTAACTTAGAAGGTGAGCAAGTTTCCCTTGATAGTAAAACAAAACTGTGTTTCTGATTAAATAATGTCATGGACTCAAACCTTCACCTTAGACTGAGAACTTTCTTCAAAATAACTCACAGCATATATCTTGTCCTCCGCCCCCCCCCACCGAACAATTGCTCAAGTAGTGCAAAACAAGGGCTCCCTATTTTAATTGATAAGCGGCTGATTAAAAGTAATTTATAAAGTCCCCATAATTGCAGACATAGAAACTCTGCAGCATGCTTTGAAAAAATGAAAAATTATCCTGTGCTACATAAGAGAAAAAGAGGTGCCATGGGAGAGGATCCCCAGAAAAGGGATGCTTTATGTTACTTAGATTAAAAAATGGAACCATTTATTTTTTAAAAAATAATTCCTTCAGCTCTAACTACAGTTCCAAAGCTCTGACATGACACTAAATCAGTGGGTTGTTTTTTTTTAAAAAAAAAATTGTCAACGTTAAGTTAGAGCTGAGGTGGCGCAGTGGTTAGAGTGCAGTACTGCAGCCACTTCAGCTGACTGTTAGCTGCAGTTTGGCGGTTCAGATCTCACCGGCTCAGGGTTGACTCAGCCTTCCATCCTTCTGAGGTGGGTAAAATGAGGACCCGGATTGTTGTTGGGGGCAATATGCTGACTCTGTAAACCGCTTAGAGAGGGCTGAAAGCCCTAGGAAGCGGTATATAAGTCTAACTGCTACGATGTGTGAACTTCAACTCCCAGAAGTTGAAGTCCACCTTCCTGAGGAATTCTGGAGCTTGAAGTCCATACATCTTAACAGTTGCTGAGAATGAAAAACAACAACAACACTCTTATGTATAGGAACCTCGGGGTTATTAGCTAGACTGGGAAGTACAAAATAAAAAACCTCCAGTAAAAACAGCAGCCAACCATTTCCATCTGATGCCCATAAAACGGCCTTGGTGTATGTATGCCACCAACTTGATGAAAAACTTGTATTTTTATAAGAGAAATGAAAAGAGAGGAAGGAGGAATGCATGGAATAGGACAGTGTTTCTCAACCTTAGCAATGTGAAGATGAATGGACTGCATAGGGAATTCTGGGTAAGCCATCTTTTATCTTTAGGTTTCAGGTCTGCCACACTTTCTACTATTCATTTTCTATTGTGGGAAAATGGGAGGGGGGATTATACGGAGTGGGGTGATATGTAGCCATAATAACATTCTTTCTAGAAAGCCAAGGTCATCCTTTGTCTCTGCACCTGGCTAGAACTGGATGGGTGGAAACTGCTAGCATGGCAGTGGAAAATTGGACCATGTGATGGACCATGTGGGTGTTTGGGGCAGGACCTTAAACTTTTAACTGACTAAGAAAACCAGGAAGCTTTCAGATTCGGGTTTTCCCAAATGTGCCAACATGGCTCTCTTAATAAATTGGAACTTTGAGGAATCCTTTGCCTCGGACTCTGATTTACTTTTGGATGCTATTTGGAACCCTGACACTGGGAGTTGAAGTTCACTCATCTTCACTTGCCAAGGTTGAGAAATACTGGAATAGGATGAAACCTAGAAAAGGTAACCAGGGGTCCAGCTATACTGACTATGACGGAAATACACCAAGTGGTAGGATTCCCCCCCACCCCTGGCAGATTTTGCTTTACAGTAATTTACATTTTGAGACAGGGAAGTAGGAAACTTCTCAGCAGAGTGGTGGGGTGGCCTAGGGGTGGCGCTCTCGCCTCACAATCAGGAGTCTGTGAGTTTGATCCTGGGTAGCGGCAGATATTTTTCTCTCTCTCTCTCTCTCTGGGCATAATGAGAATATATCTGCTGGATAAAACTCTGCATTGGCAACAGGATGGGCATCCGGCCAGTAAACACTCTGCTGGCTCCATTTGGATGCCCAGACTCCACCCCGCAAGGGATTATGGGGTCTTTAAATGATGATGATGATGATGATGATGATGATGATGATGATGATGATGATGATGTAGGGAACTGCTCCAATTCCTCTCCCGCCCCACCACCCACACTATTTTCCAAAGGAGCCTGTGACCCAAAACATTTGGAGAGGAGAGCATCTGAACACCTATAAGTTGGATTGCTTCTCCACAAGCTGCTGCAAGTTGAAAAAATAGATCAGTCAAGCCAATAAACAGAACAACGGACGCATATCTCTACTAGATTAAGTAGGGGGGCAATCTTTTTCACTAAAGTGTAACCAGGGGTAGGATTCAGCCAGTTCGGACCAGTTCAAGTGAACCGGATGCTAATTTTGAGGCTCTGAGCGGGTGAAAAATGGGCCTACTGAAAGTCCAGAAATAGGCTTGTTTCTGGCTTCTGGAGGGCCTCGGGAGCCCGGGGAGGCTGTTTTCGGCCTCCTGGAGGCTTGAGGAAATGCCACATTCCTGCTGTGAGAAGTCAGAGTAGGTCACACCCCCAGGCAGAGAACTGGTTGCTACAATTTTTCAATCCCACCCCTGTGTAAACCCCCTCCCCAACTGAGCTGAATGGGGACTGAAGTTTGAGCAGTCACAGGTAAGGTTCAATACGCTAGTAAGAAAAAGAAGGGAGCCAGCATGAACAAAAATGGAGAGATCCCTAGCCGGCCCAGTTATGCACATTCATCCATTCTATGGTTCCATTGCACCAAGGTGGTGTGCTAATTATCTGATCATTTTCACTTTGGTCCTGCTTCTTTTAGAAAAAGCCTACTTTTTAGTCCTTGCCTCTCTGTTCCACCTAATAGTTTGAGAATGCCCTCTTGTGCCAGGGAAACCCTGAGAGCTTTCCTGGTGACCTCTCTCAGAGGTTGGCGCCCAGAGGGGCTTCCTCGAAAGCGGTCTTGAAGACCTGCAGCAAGGACCTCCTGACGGCGTCCTGGAATTCCTGCCCTACAAAGACATAAAGCAAGGGGTTAATGCAACTGTTGAACATGGCCAGGCATTTGGAGAGGGGAATGGCCACCAGCCGCATGCTCTCCGGCACGTGATCCATTGAGATCCTGGCCAGAGCCAATGCATGATAAGGGAGCCAACAGAGGAAAAAGCAGAAGACCACTCTGGTGACCACCAGGAAGGGCTTGCTGGATTTGTTCAGCTTCTTCTTTTTCATGGTCACCACCAGGATTGTGTAGGAAATGGAGATGACCAATAAGGGAAGGAGGAATTGATAGAGGAAAATGCAAATGGTGAGGACTTCGGCTTGTTGCCAGTCCTGAAAAATGTCCAGGTTGTTGCAAGAGCTCCGGTTGTTGTTATCCACCGAGACCTGGGTGAAGAAGTAGGAGCTGGGGACGAAAAACGCCAACGACAGCAGCCAAAGGAATCCGCAAGCCGCCCAGGTGAGTCGGGGCGTGCGGTAGTTCTGGCACCAGACGGGAGCCACCACCAACACACAGCGATCCACGCTGATGGAGCTCAGTAGCAACACGCCGCTACAGACGCTCAGCCCGAAGAGGCAATTGGCCACTTTGCAAGCCACGGATCCGAAAGGCCAATGCAGATCAAGCGCCAAATTGAGCACCGTGACAAGGATGAGGGAGGTGGACGCTAAGTCGGCTAAGGCCAGGTTGAAGAACCAGACGGTGTTGGAGGTCCATCGCAGCTTCCACCCAGTGACGAACAGGACTATCCCGTTCCCAGTCACACCAGCCAGGAAGATGAAGCTGAATATCACCCCTGTGATAACCTTTATGCTGTCCTTCACGGAGTTGTCCTCCACGGGCACTTGGGAGGAGGAGCCATTGGCACTCGGGTTTGTTGACATCTCCCTGTCAAAGAGAGAAGAACAAGGATGAAAATTCGTGATTATTCCTTATTCAGATCGGGCAATGTGATTTGTTTGCCAGGAATTACCATATTTTTCAGAGTATAAGACTCACCTTTTCCCCTCAAAAAAGAGGCTGAAAATCTGGTGCATCTTATACACTGAATATAGCATTTTTTTGCCTCCCAAAACCCTGCCCACTTCACCAAAATGGCCGTGCATAGGCTTTCAGAGTGCTCCGGGTGCTGGGGAGGGCAGAAACGAGTGAAAAATGAACAATTTTTTGCTCAATTTTGCCCCTCCCCCCCCAGGAGCACTCTATAAGCCTCCTAAAGGCTATGCCTGCCCTCTTTTTGTGACAAAAAATGAGCCAGTTTTCAGAAAAAATGGACCGTTTTTGCTCGTTTTTGGTTCCCCTGCCCCCCAGGAGCACTCCACAAGCTTCTCCTAAAGGCTATTCATGCCTTTAAAAAAAAAAAACGGGCCCATTTTCACAAAAAACAGGCCGTTTTTGGGAGGTCTGCAGAGTACAAAAACCTTTTTTTTTAAATTTGCCTCTTCAAAATCTTGGTGCGTCTTATACTCCGGTGCATGTTATACTCCAAAAAATACGGTACATTTTTACCGAAAAGCAAATTATCCCCAAGGAGTGAGCTGCTAGGGGTTCGTGCGGGTTCGCACACATCTTAAAGTTGCCAAAGGTTGAGAGACACTGATCTATAGAACAGCAAAGTGCTGTGCTATAGCGGTGCTCCGCAGATGCTCCAAATCTAATCTCAATTGGACGACTATAAATTGCTTACCTTTGGACTCTTCAGTGAACAAATTGTTATATAATTTGAGGGCCATACGCAGCCTAAGCGTTGGTGGCTTCCTTCAACAGGAAGCTCTCTGGGACTGATTATGGTATGAAATCAGATATGGTCTCTTACTTGGCTAAGATCTACGTTGCAATAAACTGGAGCAAAGTTACATTGAAGGGAAAGAAATATCCTTTCTCTGGATAACAAGATGGACCACATTTGATTTTGCCTTTTTCCAGGAGAGTTCATCAACTTCCCAGTTTAGCTAATACAGGTAGTCCTCGATTTACAGCCGTTTAGTGACCACTCAAAGTTACCGCAGCACTGAACAATATGACATGACTGGGGTTTCCCCCCCGCCCCACAGTTGCAATCTTTGCAGCATCCCCATGATAATGGGATCAAAATTCTGATGCTTGGCCATTGGTTCATATTTATGACCGTTGCTGTCTCCAGAAGTCAATGTGATTCCCTTTTCTCAAAGGTTCTTTTTCAAGAGGCAACTGGACTTTTTCAAAAGGTACCCACAACTTCTGAAGGCAAGTCTTTCTGCTGAATTGTTCTAATTGTCAGGAAATTTCTCCTTAGTTCCAAGTTGCTTCTCTCCTTGATTAGTTTCCATCCATTGCTTCTTGTTCTACCCTCAGGTGCTTTGGAGAATAGATTGACTCCCTCTTCTTTGTGGCAACCCCTGAGATATTGGAACACTGCTATCCTGTCTCCCCTGGTCCTTCTTTTCATTAAACTAGACATACCCAGTTCCAGCAATTCCCAATTCCTTCATAGGTTTTATAGCCTCCAGTCCCCTGATCAACTTTGTTGTTCTTTGCTGCACTCTTTCCAGAATCTAAACATCTTTTTTACATTGTGGTGAGCAAAACTGGATGCAGTATTCCAAATGTGTCCCAAAGGTGCTTTTTTCAAGAGGCAACTGAACTTTCTGGTTTTTCTTTGAAGATGTTTCGCTTCACATCCAGGAAGCTTCTTCAACTCATCCAAGAAGTTTCTTGGATTAGAAGTGAAACGTCTTCAAACAAAAATCAGATTTATGTGACTTCACAGTAACTTTCCCTGATCAGGCAGGTTTTGGGGGTCACATTAAGCCATCAGACGGTCAATTGGGGTTCCACCGAGTGCAACTCGTGAAACCCAACAATTAGGCACCGTGGTTTGCAAGCCAGTCTTCAGCTGGTGCACTGGGCAAACCCTATTGTGGCCCACCAGTGGCCAAATTCGGACAGTGAGGAGGTTGGGGAGGAAGATGGGCCAGTCCTGGAGTCTGGGGAAGGCTCGGATGAGGGGTCTGTGTCAGAGACAGAGATGGGGCCAGGGCAGTGGTGGGATTCAAATAATTTAACAAACGGTTCTCTGCCCTGATGACCAGCTGGGTAGGCAGGGGATCAGTGGTCATGTGACTGGGTGGGCGTGGCCAACTCAAGGTCGATGGGCGCTTCACCTAAGCTGTTACAATGTAGTAAGGGTTAACCGGAGAGGCAGTTTCTGTAAGCAGGACAATAAAGATGAGGCTAGAAACAACACCAGAATGTTTCCTTCCTGCCTTCCTTACAGGATTAGCCCTGTAAAGCGGGGGAAAAAACAAAAGGAGATTTCTTCCAACAACTGGTTCTCTGAACTGCTTAGAAAGTTAACAACCGGTTCTCCCGAATAGATGCAAACTGGCTGAATCCCACCACTGGGCCAGGGCCACGTGCCAGTTATCAGCTGCCTTCAGAGTCAGACATCAGTGAGGCATACGAACAGCTGGAGCCAGTTCCCAGTGTGCGCATGCACAGAGTTGCCAGATGAAGGGAACAGCTGAAGAAAAGGGGGCGACTTGGGAGTGAGGCCACAGGTGGACGATGAATGGCCCCTCCCAGAGGAAATAAAAGAAGAGCAAAAAGGGAGTGGAGCTTGCAGGAGACCATTAGTTCGCTTAATTGGTTGGTGACTCATTGCCAGGTTTTGCAGAGATCGGCCTGGCAGCTTTCCAAGCCAGATAAAGGTCTGTGACTATAAAGCCTCCCTTGAAAGACTTTGCTGGATGTGAATGAGCAGAATTCACAATCAATTAATAAAAGGGTTTTTTGCCCGGACACGGAGTTTGCTTCATGCTCTTGGGAAGCCTCAGTCAAAACAAACTCAGCCAACTGAATCATACTCCAAACACCGTTAAGCAAACCATGAGTCAGGACAAAGCCGGGGGAGGGTCTCTCCCACAGATACAGAACATTCTGGTCTTGATCCCTTAGTTCGATGTACAGGGCCGGGAGGGGGAAAGGAAGAGAGAAAGTTGGAAATTACAAAAGAAAACCAGACCTCCGTCAGCATCTTCAGCCTGGAGCTCAAGATGGGATGATGAAACGGGACGTTCTGTCCCTCTGAGTTTTCCTCTCCTAGGGGTGCTCTTAGCTAAGCTGAAACCCACCCGTCTCCCCGATCTCGTCTGCATTTTCCCTTCTTCCCTAATGGAAATGTTCAAGGGCAGTCTCTGTTGCTCTGGTTACGATATTACCTTCTGACATTGTTAGAAATATTGCAGAGGGAGGCAAGAACATTCGTGAATGAGCTTCTATTCTAAGCTAGAAAGTTGCCATGGGGTTGCAGAAGGGGCTCGGTTGCCAAGCAATGCAAAGAGAGTTTGCCAAGTGGCACAAGCCGGAAGCAGGTTCAGGATGTGACCTCTGGGAGCTGAAGAGGGGCGGGTGGGTGTTCCAAAGAGCGTCAGAAAGGGATATAGAGGCAGATCCAGCCAGCAGGACATCATCCTCCTGAACCCCGTCAATGTTTTGATGGGCTTCCATTCCTTGCAACGCAGAGGGTGGGGGGCAGGATTTTCCATTGGATCGCATTCAGAATTACGCAGCCTTGAGGTCCAAGAAAATTTATGGGGGTGGCAGTTACAGTGCAGTATTGCTAACTCTGCCCACAGCCAGCAGTTCGATCCTGACGGGCTCGAGGTTGACTCAGCCTTCCATCCTTTACAAGTTCAGTAAAATGAGGACCCAGGTTGTTGGGGGCAATAGGCTGACTCTGTAAACTGCTTAGAGAGGGTTGTAAAGCACTACGAAGCTAAGTGCCACTGCTATTGTTAAGTGAGACCATTGTTCAGTGACCTTTCTTGCCGCCGTTGTAAAATGAATCACTGTCCTTAAGTTAATAACATGGCTGTTAAGTGAAACTGGCTTCCCTATTGACTGTGCTTATCAGGTTAGAAAAAAAGAGCCGAGGTGGCGCAGTGGTTAAATGCAGCACTGCAGGCTACTTCAGCTGACTGCAGTTCTGCAGTTCGGCTGTTCAAATCTCACCGGCTCAGGGTTGACTCAGCCTTCCATCCTTCCGAGGTGGGTAAAATGAGGACCCGGATTGTTGTTGGGGGCGATATGCTGACTTTGTAAACTGCTTAGAGAGGGCTGAAAGCCCTATGAAGCGGTATATAAGTCTAACTGCTATTGCTATTGCTAGAATGCAGTATTGCAGGGTAACTCTGCCCACAGCCAGGAGTTCGGTCCTGACAGGCTCAAATTGACTCAGACTTCCATCCTTACAAGATCAGTAAAATGAGGACCCAGATTGTTGGAGGCAAATAGGCTGACTCTGTAAACCGCTTAGAGAATGCCATCAAACACTGTGAAGGGATAGATAAGTGTAAGTGCTATTCGCGCTATTAAAGTGGTTGCATATTCGCGAGTTAGATCTGACTAATCCAATGAAAACAGGATGGGGATTTACCCAAAAGTGCTGTGTCAAAAGGCAACTGGATGTTCTAAGGGGGGGATTCCCCACCCCAACCCCAACCCTTGAAAACGTTTTATTTGTCATCCAAGAAGCTTCTTCAGTTTTCTTCTTAGATGAGAAGTGAAACCTTTTCAAGGGGACCAAAAAAAAAAACACCAAGAAAGTCCAGTTGCCTTTTGAAAAAGCATCTTTGGGAGAACCATGACCTGGATTGGTTGAAAATAGCCAATTGGAGATTTAGTTTCCCTGCTTGCAACTTGGCCAGCGTGTGTGTGTGTGTGTGTGTGTGTGTGTGTGTGTGTGTGTGTGTGTGTGTGTGTGTGTGTGTGTGTGTGTGGACTTTTTTAGCAGGAAAAGTATGAATTATTACTAGATCAGGTCAAAGACAATTTGTAGGGAGGGAGTGTTCATGTGCAAATTTTTTAATAACCAGTTTGAGGCGAGAATGGATAACATTTCAGCTCTCCCGGGCTTAGCCAGAACAACTCAAAATCCTTCTCCAGTGATCTGCTTCATTGGAAAACCTCTGAGAGATCACACGTTCCTCAACAGCCAGCCAGTTCCCTAGCGAGGCTTTGGTTTTGAAGCGGGCAATAATAGCATTCAGGCCAGTGGTGGGATTCATTTTTTTTTGTTCTATGGGTGTGGCTTGGCTTGGTGGGCGTGGCTTGGCGGCTTGGCACAGGAAGGTTACTGCAAAATCCCCATTCTCTCCCGATCAGCTCAGACTCGGGAGGCAGAGAATAGATGGGGGTGGGGCCAGTCGGTGGTAGTATTTGCCGGTTCTCCGAACTGGTCAAAATTTCTGCTACCGGTTCTCCAGAAGTGGTCAAAACCTGCTGAATACCACTTCTGCTACTGTGTGAACAAGTAGGTTCTCCTAACTTACTACAGAGGAAAATCAGTTACAAAGAATGTGAATCTCTCTCCAGTTCTAGGTGTGTACCATCACACATTCGCTGGGGGGAAAAAAGATTGTACAACGACAAGCGGGATACGCACATACCTTTCTGCTACCCCACACGTCAATGTCAGTGGAAGATGGTGCACCTCACTTAGAAGAGGTTCTCCCAAATGTATTCCTTTGACCAAAGAGAACAGGGAAAACATGGGAAAGTAGATCTTTTTTTTCCCTTGGTAAAATTGGAAGAGAGTGTTGAAAAAACAGCCAGATATATTTTCAGTGCAGCACTATATACGATAACTAAATTGAAGGAAGTAACTTGAGAGTTTGTTATGAAGAAGCAAACCGACTGAATCAAGCCAACTCTTTGCTTCCTTTTTGAGGCCGTTGTTTTGAAGAGAATCAGAATCTGGCTAAGAGGAAGTGGGAACCAAACGGAAGATGCCTTATCTATTTTACTTTTCCTCGGAATTTTTCCCCCTAACCCTAAACTTACACTTCAAACTAATTAACAGTCATTTCCATTCCCATAAAAATACTTTCCCCTTTCCTAACTGACTAAGTTACAGTAACGTCTTTTATTAATAATAATAAAAAAAGAACACATCACCTCTTCTCTAGACCAGCCAAAATATCATGCCGAACAGGCTTAGATGTTGTCAAAAGACTAAAATGTCGAATAAGAATCACGGTCAAAGTTAATAATTGTAACTATTGGGATTGCTCAGATGGGAATCAAACAGAAAGTTAGTCCTTAACTCATGGGTGTCCAACTCAAGGCTGGGGGTGGGGGGAGCAGATCCGGCCTGCGGGGTGCTTAGGTCTGCTCCGCAGGGCTAGCAAAGGACTGGCCCGCAGTGCCTCTGCCAGAGAAAACGGAGGTTGGAAGCGGGCTCCCAGGCTCCGTAACTTTTGTAACTTTGTAACTTTAGTAAAATTTGTATGCCGCCCACTCCCTAGGGACTCTGGGCAGCTCACAACAAAGCAAAGACATAGAATATTAAAAGTAAAATTATTTAAAACAAAATCACCATTCTGTCTACGTGGGGCTGGAATATTAATCAACAGCCCCAGGCCTGCCGGAACAGCCAGGTCTTAGTCGCTTTACGGAAGGCCGGGAGAGTAGTAAGGGTCCGGATATCCGTGGGTAGATCGTTCCACAAGGCCGGTGCAGCTACAGAGAAGGCCCTCCCTCGCAGGGGGGGGGGGGGTGCCAGCTGGCATTGCCCGGTCGAGGGCACCCAGAGGAGGCCCAACCTGTGTGATCTTATTGGTCGTTGGGAGATAAATGGCAGGAGGCGGTCTCTCAGGTAGCCAGGTCCGATACCATGTAGGGCTTTAAAAGTAACGACTAGCACCTTGAAGCGGGTCCGGAGACCAATGGGGAGCCAGTGCAGCTCGTGGAGGATGGGTGTAACATGAGTGTATCTGGGTACACCCATTATCACTCGCGTGGCTGCATTCTGGACCAACTGCAGTCTTCGAACACTCCGTTTTCAACCACAATGGGCTCCTGCTGCCCTCTGCCAGTGAAAATGGAGCCTGGGAGGGCCACACATTGCCCTGCGGAGCTCCATTTTTGCCAGCAGAGGCACCATGGGATGCTCCTTTGCTGTTTGTAGGGCAGCCCTGCAGGCCAGGACTAAGCACCCCATGGACTGGATCCAACCCCCGGCCCTTGAGTACAACACCCTTGATCTATATCATCTATATATCTATCACATTAAAGTAGAATAAAATATGGATTAAAAATATAAGAATGAAGATGTGGTATAAAAGGGACAGTTAGAAGTCTGCTTAAAGGAAATGTCATCAGCCTCTAACCACAAGATGTTCTAGCCAACGTCCCTATTGTAAAAGTCCAAACCACAAGGTTCAGATAAAGTTTGCTAATGACACGTAGTCCATTCCTGTAATAAAAGAAGTAAGACCCTCATCTACTTATAAGGCTTTTCCCCCAAAATAACCAATAAGAAATGAGTTAAATATTTTCGTGTTGCAATGCTTTTGAGCAGCGGTGGGTTTCAAAAATTGTTCAAACCTACTCTGTGGGTGTGGCCTCCTTTGTGGGAGTGGTTTGCCACCCATGTGACCAGATGCGAGTGGCTTGCCGCCCATGTGACCGGATATGAAGATGCCGACGACACTTGTCAGAACCACCTTAAATTACCTCACTGGCATGCATAAGAATAGGATGTCAACTTGTTTTTTAAAAGGCATCTTTGGTTTGCGTTGAAACAACTTCAACACACGCAATGTTCTGATTGCACCACAAACGCAGTAGTCATCCTTACCTTTCACAGAGGCACTGAGTTTTATAAATAGGAGCATGATAGTGTAGAATAATCATATCCAAGGACCAGTGGTGGGTTTCAAAAAAATTTGGAACCTCTTCTGTAGGTGTGGCCTGCTTTCCGGGTCCACTGGTGGAACCTCTTCTAACCGGTTCGGTAGATTTGATGAACCGGTTCTACCGAATAGGTGCGAATTGGTAGGAACCCATCTCTGCTTTGAGAATGTATAAGAACGTGTGCTTTGATGATGAAGGTTGTTCAGAATTTGAAATGTTAGCCATTTCACTAACACTCTGAACCTGGCTTCAAAATAAACCTTTCCTGTAACCTGAGAAGTCTAAAGCCTGTCATTTTCTGCAACAATTCTGGCAACCTTGGACAGGATTTAGAGTGATATTTCAGTAAGGACGGAACGGACCGACCGGTGCCCCATCGAGGCCATCTCGCCCATCTTCAGGCGCCAATGGAGACCTTTCTCCGAAAGAGGGCTGACGACCTCTCTTGGGTATCCAGAGGACACCACTGATCCAAGAATCTGACCAGGATCAGGACAAGTTAATAAAAATTACGCCGGCTGAGAAAGAAGATGCCTGCAGGAGGTATCAAAAGAATTGTAGACCCACTCGGTTAGGAGTGGAAGAGGGGGCCCGATCACCCCCATGAGCCCGGGATAGCATCCCTTCCAAACGGAACCGGCGTATCCTAATGAGGCTCTATGTTTGTGTGGGAGGTTAATCTGCTGCAGTTCCTGTTTGGTGACCGTGAGCTCCAGGGCCACAGGTCAGCAGAAAGTGTGTTAGAAATAGAACATGGGAGGGTGGGGAGCGTTCCTCGAACGCCCCTCCAATACATGTTGAAAAAAAACCTTCAGAAAGTTTTAGTAAAATCTCTGGCAGAGAAATTATCCTCTCCCCCATTGTATAAGCCTCAAGGAGGAAAGAAAAAGTAAAAGAGAGGCTCAACAAGAACGTTTAGTTCCTGTGTTGTTGCAGCTTACATGTTTGTTTTTGTTGATGTGTTTAAGTGTTTAAAAAGAGTAAGAGAGAGTGTGTCTCTCACATCAGTGTTCTCCACCTGTGTAGCCTTGACATGAAGTGGTTGACACTGAAGGGGTAGGAGACCCAGGGAGACAAAAAGTGGAATCAGATATTGGTTAGAATGAACAAACGGTCCCATTAGGCGTGACCCGACAAATGCGCGTCGGACAACAGCGCGCCCGACAAAACCGCGGCAATAAAACCATGACGTCGACAGCGCACCCAAAAGGGCGCATCGACAAAAGAGCGCCGACAGAAGCGCGATTACGGTTAAGGTAAGGGTTAGGGTAAGGGTAAGGGTAAGGGTTAGGGTTAGGGTTAGGGTTAGGGTTAGGGTTAGGGTATGGGTTAGGGTTAGGGTTAGGGTTAGGGTTAGGGTTAGGGTTAGGGTTAGGGTTCGGTTTAGAGCACGCTTCTGTTGGCGTGCTGTTGTCGGCATGCTTCTGCGCTCATTCGTCGGCGTGATTTTGAACTCACGGTTTTTTCCCAGCGCTTTTGTCGGCGCGCTTTTGTCGAGCGCGCATTTGTCGGTGAACCCCCATTAGGTGGGGCCAGGAGAAAGGAAACCAAAAAGGTTACCGAAGGGACAGATCAAGTGGCCCACAAACCTGGTCCAAGGGAGCAGTTGAGACAAAAACTCAAATTGCCCCTAAGGGAAATTTGATTGCCAGAAGCTGAAAGGGAGCTACGTAAGGTGTGGATATATGCTCCATTCTCAATGGCTGATTTATATACATGGAAAAATCAAATTCCTGCTTATAGAGAAAATCCAGATGAGATGCATGTCCTTTTTGCATCCATTTTTCTGAACTCACCAGTCTGCTTGGGCTGACATACAAAGTCTGATGGAAATTTTATTAAACCCAGAGAAAAGAAGGTTGGTGAAGGTAACCATGAACAAGCCTTTGCAGCAGGATCATGTGAAAGATCCTGACTGGGCATGGTTACTGAAGGAACCAGATTGGGAACCTTAGTACATTCAGCTGCAAAACTATTGGAACTTAGTTTTCTTAGGATTCAAACAAAAAAGTTAAGAATTTAGGGAAGGTCTATTAAAGTCAACCGAAACAGGATGAAAATCCAGGGGAAACCCTAGAATGCATTTATCAAATCTTTAGGCAAAATACCACATTAGATCCTGAGCTTGAGGATGCTCAATATCATCTTCATTGGTCGCAGATGGCATTAGGGTAAAAAAAAATTGCTGAAGTGCCATAGATCTTTTAACTGCTGAAAAAGGTGGGCTATATGTATTCCTGGGAGAAGATTGCTGTTTCTAAATGAATGGATCAGGAGCGGTCGGGGGATGGGTAGTTAAAGAACTATGAGACTGAGCTTCTTCAATTGGTTAAAGAATGCAAGGGACAGATGAATGGTTCTCTTGGCTACGGGGAACAGGGTGGATTAAACAAATGCTATGTCTTTTATTATGCAGAATCGCAAGTTTAGCCTTCCTCCCTTGCATAATACTCTTGCTTAAACAGCTCATTATGAGGTCTGTAAAAGAAATATGGGCTGAAAAGGAGTTAATGTTAATTGAAAGCAAGTGGGGAGAGCTGGGCTGCAGGGAGGCAAGGGGTTGGGATAAGGGGGAATTGAAACTACCATCCTGTAAGAACTGTTGGCTGGTCCAAGGTGTCACGTCATGGAATGCAACACCTTCCAGCCTGCCAAGCCAGGGACGGCTACCAAAACAATTTCTTTGAAAGCAGTTGGACATGAGGAGATAAACCAAGGGGGAAGGTGCAGAGAAGGGAAGAGCTGACTCGATGCTTTGGGTGTGAAAAATCAGATTCGGCTTTGCCACGCTGTAACCGCTTGCCTTTAGTTAAATATAATTTCACTACGGAGGGAGTCGAGAGTCTTTCTTTTCTAACTGGCCAAGTTGGGACAGCTGACCCTGTCCTCTATGAGCTTGCTGACCTTATATACCTTCTTGGAACTTTAACTTTTAACAACCCACCACTGAAACAGGGTACCAATCTATTCTACCCTATCTTGAAGGTTGGGGAGGATGGAAATTATAACTCAAAGCATCTGTGGGCGTGACTTGGTGGGCATGGCAGGGGAAGGATACTGCAAAAATCTCCATTCCTTCCCCACTCCTGGAGAAAGGATATTGCAAAATCTCCATTCCTACCCCACTTTGAGGCCAGCAGTCATAAGTGGCATTTGCTGGTTCTCTGAACCACTCATAATTTCTGCTACTGGTTCTCCAGAACCTGTCAGAACCTGCTAAATTTCACCCCAGTTTAGGATGCAACTATGCGCAGGGCTCCTCTCTTTTCTGAAGGATGCCACTGGCTGGCTTGACCAAGACTCTCCCATGGAAATGATGGATGCTTTAACTCTGGTTTCAGGTTGCTTCAAGGAGCTGCCCAGTGGCTCTGAGTTGACAGCCCAAGAAGGTGACTCATTGGAGCTGTTCTGCCAAGCAGATAGCAACCCTCCAGCCACAACTAGTTGGGAGAAAAGAAACGGTCACTTGCAGAAGCCTCTAGATAACCAGTTGAGACTGACCAACCTGACTGTTGAAGATGAGGGTGTCTATGTGTGCACTGCTACAAACGTGCTCGGCATGGTTCAGGGGTTCTTCCGGCTCTCTGTGACATGTGAGTAAATCATCATCCTCTAGAAGGAAGATATTGAAGCTGTTGACTGCTTGAGCTATATGACATTCTTCATCCTTGGTATTCTGACCCAGGTTTCCCAAGAGCATGAAGCAAACTCCTTGTCCCAACAAAAGCCCCTTTTCTTAATTGACTGTGAATTCTGCTCATTCCCATCCAGCAAAGTCTTTCAAGGGAGGATTTACAGTCACAGACCTTATCTGGCTTGGAGAGCTGCCAGGCCGATATCTGCAAAACTTGGCTCATAGAGTCATGAACTAATTAAAGCGAACTAATGGTCTCCTGCAATCTCCACTCCCCTTTCGCTCCTCTTTTATTTCCTCTGGGAGGGGCCATTCACCGTCCACCTGTGGCCTTACTCCCAAGTCAACCCTTGTTCTTTAGCAGTTCCCTTCCTCTGGCAACTCTTTGCATGCGCACACTGAGATCAGGCTCCAGTTGTTCTTCTGCCTCACTGATGTCTGACTCTGAAGGTAGCTGATACCTGTCAGATGGCTCTGCCACCCTCTCTGCCTCTGACACAGAGCCCTCATCAGAGCCTTCCCCAGACTCCAGGACTGGCCCAGGTTCCTCCCCAACTTCCTCACTGTCCGAATCTGCTGCCAGCTCTAACGCTTGGCAGAAAACCAGTCAAGGCTCAGTTGGGCTGAAGAGAGAGAGAGAATTCCTTGTGATTCCTTGCTACCACAAGCCAAGTAGGAGGTTCATAACGAGGGAGGTCACGTGCGGGTTGGAGTCCTATTATAGGACAGTGAGACTCTTATCAGTGACACTTTTGTCTCCCTGACAGTCCTACCATTTTCCTTTTCATTCAGAGAAGTCTTGCAAATCTGCTACAAAATCTTAACGTTTGAACTATTTGGCTCTTTTGCTCTTTTCCAGATGCCCCAAGGCTCAGCAGAAGCCCCCAGAAAAATACAACATATTCTTACCATGACAACGGTTTCCTATGTACTTGTACCTGGGATGCTAAGCCACTCCCCCAGATCGAGTGGGAGGTGGATGGGGAGAGGATAACCGAGGAGAGCAAGGGAAGAGGAAACTGGACAGTCCAACCTTCAGTCCAGAAGAATGAGGCCACCAGTACCTTAAACTGGACTGGCAGCCTAGATAGAGATCATAATATTATCTGCATGGGGAGCAATTCTTATGGAATCCAAAGAATGCAATTCCTGTTGAAGGCCAAGAGAGACCCAACTCCAGAATCTTCCATAGGTAAGGAACTCCACCAGGTGCATGTAAGGGTATCTGGGAATTACCTTGAAAGGTAGAAGGAAAAACCCACAGCCTAGACAATAAGAGCCCTGGTGGTGCAGTCGTTAAAGTGAAGTATTGCAGGCTAACTCTGCCAATAGCCCGGAGTTCGATCCTGATGGGCTCAAGCTTGACTCAGTCTTCTTTCCTTCTGAGGTTGGTAAAATGAGGACCCAGATTATTGGGGACAATGTTGACATTGTAGATTGCTCAGGAAAAGGTAAAGGTTCCCCTCGCACATATGTGCTAGTCGTTCCCTACTCTAGGGGGCGGTGCTCATCTCCATTTCAAAGCCGAAGAGCCAGCACTGTCCGAAGACATCTCCGTGGTCATGTGGCCGGCATGACTAAATGCCGAAGGTGCACAGAATGTTGTTACCTTCCCATCAAAGGTGGCTCCTATTTTTCTACTTGCAATTTTACATACTTTAGAACTGCTAGGTTGACAGAAGCCGGGACAAGTAACGGGAGGTTATGATGATTGTCCAATCTCTTCTTAAAAACTTCCAGTGTTAGAGGATCCACAACTTCTGGGGGCAAGTCGTTCCACTGATTAATTGTTCTGACTGTCAGGAAATTTCTCCTTAGTTCTAGGTTGCCTCTCCCCTTGATTAGTTTCCATCCGTTGCTTCTCATCCTGCCGTCAGGTTCTTTGTAAAACGGATTGACTGTCTCTTCTTTGTGGAAATCTCTTAGATATTGGAAGACTGCTATCATGTCACCTCTAGTCCTTCTTTTCATTAAACTAGATCAGTGTTTCTTAACCTTGTCAACTTGAAGATGTCTGGACTTCAACTCCCAGAATTCCCCAGCCAGCTGACAAGGTTGAGAAACACTGAACTAGACATACCCAATTCCAGCAACCGTTCTTTATATGCTTTAGCCTCCAGTCCCCTAAGAAGGCTGAGTCAACATTGAGTGTTTCAGGCCTTAGAAATGTGATTACCCTTTTTCGGCAAGAGAGAGGAAGCTGGATGGTGGATGAATGAACTTAGTTTCAGTCCAACTCTGGGCATGTCAGAGCCAAGGACATAAAACCAGCAGGATGTTCATCTCTTCTAGCACTGCTTGTTGCTTGCTGGCAAGTCCGTATAATAATGTGAACCTGTTATGCAACCCTGTTGCTTTAAATGGGGTTGTTTGGTTACAACCAGTTTGGATTTATTGGGGATGGTTGAAAGGAGAGCTGGATCTCTCTCTCCCTCCCTGCCCCTATCTCCCTGCCTCTTTCTCTCTCTCCCCCTCCTTCTCTTTCCCCCTCCCTCTCTTTTCCTATCCTCCCTTCCTCCCTTTTTCTCTCCCACACTTTCTCTCCCACCATCTCCCTCCCTCTTTCTCTCTCCCTCCTTCTCTATCCTCTCCCCTTCGCTCTCCTTCCCTTTCTCTCTTCCCCTCCCTCTCTTTCTCTCTCCCTCCCTTTCTCTATCATCTCTTCCTCTCTCTCCTTTTCTCTCTCCCACCCTCTCCTTTCCTCCCTTTCTCCCTCCCACTTTCTCTACCCTTCCTCCCTCCCTCTCTTTCTCTCTCCCTTTTTTTTCTCCCTCTCTTTTTCTCCCTCCCTCTCCCTCTCTCTCTGCATTGGGAGCAAATTTCAGATGTTGCTCAACAAGGAGAAGAATCTTATCTGGAAGGAGATAAGAACAATGGCTATATTTGCTATGTTCTTTTTAAAATGTGTGTGTGTGTGTGTGTCTGTGTGTGTAGGTCTTTGGTTATTCGAGTTTTATCCCGCGTAAAATTGGAGGTGTGTATATATATATACACACATGTATATATATATGCATTGTGTCACAACCCCTGGTATGCCCAAATATGGGAGGAGGCATACTGCTTCCTTTCTCTGTCTATCGGCTCATCACAAAAGACCATCCAGACAGAAAGCCATTATTTTTACTGTTGCCTTTGTTACATTTCTGTTGCATTTGTGCTTTTATTTATTTATCAGCACAAATGCAACATATACATATACATATACATACACACACACACACACACACACACACATATATATTTAGAGTCACAACCCCTGGTAAGCCCCAATTATGGGAGGAAGCTAACTGCTTCCATCATCTGTCAATCGGCTCGTCACAAGAGTCCATCACGACAGAAACCCAATATTTTTACTGTTGCCTTTGTTATATATGTGCTTTTTATTTGGGCTGATAAATAAATAAAGGGAGACTAGTATAGATCTATTTCAAGCTATTTAGCTCTCATCAGCTAGCCATACCCTTACTGGGAATCGAGCCTTAGAGGCAGTACAGCACAGGCTCGATTCCCAGTAAGGGTATGGCTAGCTGATGAGAGCTAAATAGCTTGAAATAGATCTATACTAGTCTCCCTTTATTTATTTATCAGCACAAATAAAACACACACACACACGCACACATATATATATATATATGTGTGTGTCTGTGTGTCTCCCTTTATTTATTTATCAGCATAAATATAACATATACACACACACACACACACACACACACACACACACACATACATATCCCCACTACTTAAACCTGAAGCCCATTGTCATCTGTCTGAATGTGAAGCAGACAGACAGACAGACAGACAGACAGACAGACAGATAGATAGATAGATACACACACACAAACACACACAAACATCATATTGGCTCTGCAAAACCCACAAATAACAAACCTCCTTAACCACACACCACTTTAATTACCCTTCTGACAACAGGGAGGAAGTTGGGCGATGAACTTGTTAGTTTCACTCCAGCACTGAGCAATTCAGAGCCAGAGAACATCAACTCCGCAGAGATTCAAGCAAAAGAGCCCCTCATTTCTAGTCCTAGCCTGGAGAGCCCTTCGCGTTTTTGACTTTCCGCTTTGGTCCTTCATCGTCTGTGTTTTCCCCACCTAGCTTGGCAAAGACGCAGAAACCAGCCCAATGGCAAAGAAACTCTGGCTCCATCAGAGTTTTCCAAAGCTTATTTCTTCTTTTGCTTTGCCCTCGGCTTCCCACCACCCATTGAGCCCACATGTTGTTATTCTTCTGTTGTTTGGATTTAGAATGCTGCCCGAACCCAACCATGTTTATCTCAAAGTTCCCTAGAATAGAATAGAGCTGGAAGGGACCTTTGAGGTCTTCTAGTCCAGCCCTCTGTCCCAGGGATATAATCTATATTATTTCAGACCAGTGACTGTCTAGTTTCTTCTTAAAAACCTTAACCTTAAGGTTTAAACCTTAACCTTAAAAAGCACCCACAACTTCTGGAGGTAAAGCTGTTCCACTGTTGATTGTCCTCACTGTTAGGAAGTTTCTCCTTAATTCCAGCTTGCTTCTCAGCTTGATTAATTTCCAACCCTTGTTCCTTGTCCTGCCCTCTGGTGCTTTGGAGAATAATTTGATCCCCTCTTCTTTGGGGCAGCCCCTCAAGTACTGGGGTACTGCTATCGTGTCACCCCCTAATTCTTCTTTCCCTGCAGCTGAGGTGGCGCAGTTGTTAAATGCAGCACTGCAGGCTACTTCAGCTGACTGCAGTTCTGCAGTTCAGCTGTTCAAATCTCACCGGTTCAGGGTTGACTCAGCCCTCCATCCTTCCGAGGTGGGTAAAATGAGGACCCGGATTGTTGTTGGGGGCAATATGCTGACTCTGTAAACAGCTTAGAGAGGGCTGAAAGCCCTATAAAGCGGTATATAAGTCTAACTGCTATTGCTATATTGCTATTGCAGCCCTTCTTCACGTGGTTTAGTCTCCAAGCCTTTGAGCATCTTAGTTGCTCTAGTTAAGTGTACCTTAATCTAAACAATGAATGGAGATCCGCAATTGGAGCACTCGAAGAGGAAAAAGCAAATTTCTCACTCAGGACATTGATATAGCAATAACTTTTATACCAGATTTATTTATATAGAGAAGCACTTCACATTTTGTGTGTTTAGAAGAGAAAGCAGAATGAAGCATTTGTCTGCGGTACAGAATTAGGATGCTCGAACGGCAGCCTCCGACAGGACCAGGAGCTGCATTCCCGCAAGACTCTTCCCCAGCCTGCTAAAACACTCGAGCGGGTGCATTCACACAACCCGGTCGGCTAGACACGGGTTTGGCGTTCCGCGCCTTGCGCGAACCCAGCTCCTTCCGATCGATCGCTGCAAAGCTGCAGCGTGTATTTTAAGTCGGGAACTCGGGATCGGCGTATCGTGTGAAACCAGCCGGGCATCCATCTGCTCCCTTACGTCGTTCGCCGGCCCAGGGCAGGGGGGAAGGCAAGGGCAACTGCGCCCCCGCCGCGGCTCAGCTCTCGGGGCGAATGAGTCTCGCCGCCCCGCCTGCCTGTCTCCGCGCTCGGCTCGGCCCGGCTGGTTAATAATTAGGCATCGGGATGGATCGAGCCGCCCCGGCGGCGCTTGCGGGGCCCCCCGAGGCGGCGGGGGAGCGGCGGCGCACGTGCTGCGGAGCTGCCGAGGCCCATTAGCCCCGCGCTAATCGATTCGCGCCCAGCTGCTTCGGCACCCACGCCCGGCAAGGCCAAGCGGGCGGGCCGGTGGCGCTGCGGGGCTCGCTGGATTGGAGCGGCGCTGCCCCCGGAGCGGAAAAGAGGCGAGGGGGTGTGTAGGCGCCGCTACCACCCCGCTCTATAATGGTAAAGATTCACACTTGGGATATAAGATGGAGATTCTTAGTCCTCCAAGTCGTGGTTGTCCCAAAGGTGCTTTTTTTTTCAAGAGGCGGCTGGTTTTTCTTTGAAAACGTTTCGCTTCTCCTCCAAGGAGCTTCTTCAGCTCCTCTTCGAAGTCAGAAGAGGAGAAGCTTGAAGCGTCTTCAAAGAAAAACAAGGAAATCCAGTGGCCTCTTGGGGGAAAAAAAGTGCATTTGGGACTCTGCTGCAGATGTGCAAGAAAAGAAAAGTAACGACTTGGGGCCTTCTTAATCCAGTTTTGCTCACCGCAATGCAAAAAAAGAGGTTGAGACTCTGGAAAGAGTGCAGAGAAGAGCAACGAGGATGATCAGGAGGCACAGGAGGCTATAAAATCTATGAAGAACGGTTGCAGGAACTGGGTATGTCTAGTTTGATGAAAAGAAGGACTAGGGGAGACATGATAGCAGTCTTCCAATATCTAAGAGGTTACCCCAAAGAAGAGACAGTCAATATGTTTTCCAAAGAACCTGACGGCAGGATGAGAAGCAACGGATGGAAACTAATCAAGGAGAGAAGCAACCTAGAACTAAGGAGAAATTTCCTGACAGTCAGAACAATTAATCAGTGGAACAACTTGCCTCCAGAAGTTGTGGATGCTCTAACACTGGAAGTTTTTAAGAAGAGATTGGACAATCATCATAACCTCCTGTTACTTGTCCCGGCTTCTGTCAACCTAGCAGTTCTAAAGTATGTAAAATTGCAAGTAGAAAAATAGGAACCACCTTTGATGGGAAGGTAACAACATTCTGTGCGCCTAGGCATTTAGTCATGGTGGCCACATGACCATGGAAACATCTTCAGAGAGTGCTGGCTCTTGGGCTTTGAAATGGAGATGAGCACCGCCCCCTAGAGTAAGGAACGACTAGCACATATGTGCGAGGGGAACAGTCTTCCAATATCTCAGGGGTTGCCACAAAGAAGATGGGGCCAAGCTATTCTACAAAGGACCTGAGGGCAGGACAAGAAGCAGTGGGTGGAAACCAATCCAGAAGCAATTTAGAACTAGGGAGGAATTTTCTGACAGTGAGAAAACAATCAATCAGTGGAACAGCTTGCCTCCAGAAGCTGTAAATGCCCCAACACTGGAAGTCTTTAAGAAGATGTTGGATAGCCATTTGTCTGAAATGGGTTTCCTGCCTGAGCAGGAGTTGGACTAGAAGACTTCCAAACTCCCTTCCAACTCTGTTATTTCTGTTACCATCACACACCCCACTCCAAACCAGTTTCTCGCGTTTCTCCACCCTCAAAAACTCGGCTGGTTGGGGGGATTGGCTTCCCTTGTGGATCAGCCGAGTCTATGGAGGTTCTTCCCACAAACTTCAGTTTAACAAGGTGACACACTCAGTAGGAATTTCCCGAAAAGGGAGAGTTGAAGGCTTCTTGCTCAACTTTTCTGGGCTCCCCCAAGGCTCACTTGAGTCCTTTTGTGCTGCTGTTGTGCCTAGCAGCATCTCATGCTACCCAAAGGCAAATGCCAAAAGCACTAATGCTATATAAAGTCCTTTCCGCCTTCCCCACCCCCCACCCCAGGATGTTGTGAGTGTGTACACTGAGTGCAGAAGGTCTTCACATGACTCTTTGTTCATGGAGGAAATATGTTACAGCTCTAGCCTGCCAAATTTAGATCTCCAATATTCACTATGAGAGTTGGATGGATCGAGGGTAAGTGGATGCCCACAGCAGGTCTGGCCATTGATGGAAGATTCACTTATTTATTAAACTTATATGCCACCCATCTGGCCACAGGAGTCGTACAATCGTTCAGTTAAAATGCAGAACAAAACACTAAAACAACAGAGATCGCAAATTAAAATTCAGTTAAAAGGAACCAAGATGGATAAGAACTGTACAGGGAAGCAGAAACCCACTTAATACTTCACATCTTCCACTTTCTCTCTCGCGCGCAGAAAGTCGGGCGGAAAAGAGAACTTGGGCTTGCTGTCGAGCGTTGTGGTTTCTGAATCCCAGTGTGACATCCAGAGAGAAGACGATGTGCCGAGATGTTTCTGAGCATTAGCCAAAGCTCCCCGCTGGCTCTAATTTTATTTGTTTTTAAAAGATGATTTTAATTTTAAAAAATGAATGGCGAACTAGTGTGCTCCAAACAGCCTGAGGGATAAGTCATTTTTCTAGTTATTCTCCCAAGGCCCCCTTCGATCTCTGGGGCATTCTTAGAAAATAAAAAAAAGGGAGCAAAAGAACTTTTTTCTTCTTCTTTTGGCTTCTTAATAAATGGGGGGTTTGTGGTTGGCCACATCCACTCTGGCCATCATTCCCCGAGGGTGCCCCAAATATGCACTCAAGGCTCCCACTGTTCCCCCCCCCACTCCTTAAAATTAGAGAACCCCCCCATTTGATTAGACCAAACACTGTCTGCCAATTTGGAAACAACCAAAATGTGAGTTAACAATAGACTTGAATAAAGCTTAGAATACTCTTCATGGCTGCATTCACACAAGTCAAACCCCGATTAACAAAGCACAATGTCTGGGTTCACACATCCTGCCAGGATCAAACAAACTGTTAATTAGATGTCCATTGGTTCGTTCCACACACAAAGACAAATGGCTAGGTTTCTACCCAGGGCTTCAAGCTTGTCTTAGCATGTTGTGTGAATCCATTCACCCATTTTTCCTCCCTTTTCCTGGTTCAATTCTTCACCGCCTGTCTCTGATCGTTGGATGCATTACTGCCCCTTATAACCAATTAATTGAGGGGGAAAAAGAGAGCCGTGTCTTCCAGGGTGCATTAAAACACGCCCAACCGAGGGGGCAGGTGTGCAATTCCACGAACAGGTGGATTGAATCCGGAGTTGGGTAGATAAGATGAAAGTTACACCCCCTTTCTTTTGGGATGGGTAAAAGCCATCATGAGAGAGAGAGAGCCATTATTTTTTAAAAAGTTTTACATCTGTAGTAGTAATAATACTTCAAGGAAGCTTTTTTGCTTAATGCTTGCCTACACAACAGCTCAAAATAATCACAATCATCGTCTCTAATACTTAAGCAGAAAAGGACATAACTTGGGAGAGGGGGAGTCATCGTAGAAATCCCTTTCTTATTCTTCCCACTTTATTCTTATTATTTCTCCCAGGAAAGGGGGTGGGTGGGTGTAAACAAGGCAACCCCTTGTGGGACTCCACTCACCTTACTTCGCTGGCATTTGCTGCCTCTCCTGGATGAAGAGGAGGAAAGGTTGCCAGCTATCCCCCTTCCCGGCCATCGGCAACAGGAGAAGAAGAGAAAGGGGGGGGGGTTTCCACGGCCGCTCAGGCAGGGGAAATGCTGCTCGGTCCAGACCCAGACAGGGAGTACCTGGGCTCCAGGAGAGAAGAGGAGGAGGAGGAGGAGGAAGAGGTGGTGTTGATGGGGCTGTCCATCAAGCTGAAACTCTGGGATGCTGTGTGAAAGAACAGATGAATGAAAGCAGATTAGCTGTTCCTTGAGAGGTAGCTTGTTTGCATGTGTGGGTGTCTGTCTCTCAGCCCCTGTGAGTGTGTGCTCTGTGTGTGTGTCCGTGTGTGTTTGTGTGTGTGTGTGTGTGTACGTTGCACTGGGCTGATTGTAGCTTGTTTGCGTATGGGCGGATGTGTCTCTGTGTGATCTTGTTGCACTGGGCTGATACAATATATACTCTATGTAGCAATGGACTAATTGTGGTTTGTTAACATATCTATCCTATCTATCTATCTATCTATCTATCTATCTATCTATCTATCTATCTATCTATCTATCTATCTATCTATCTATCTACCTACCTACCTACCTACCTACCTACCTACCTACCTACCTACCTACCTATCATCTATCTATCATCTCTCTCTCTCTCTCTCTCTCTCTCTCTCTCTCTCTCTCTCTCTCTATCTATCTATCTATCTATCTATCTATCTATCTATCTATCTATCATCATTCTATCTCTACCTACCTACCTACCTACCTTTCTTTCTTTCTTTCTTTCTTTCTTTCTTTCTTTCTTTCTTTCTTTCTTTCTATCTTTCTATCTATCCATCTACCGACCTACTTACCTACCTACCTTTCTACCTATCCACCTTACCTACCTAACCTTCCTAACCTACCTACATATCTATCACTTGTGGCTTGTTTGTGTGTGTGTGTGTTTGTGTGTGTGTATCTGTCTTTTTCTGCATATCAGTGGTGGGATTAAAAAAAATTGTACTACTGCTGTGGGCGTGGCTTTGTGGGCATGGCAGGGGGAGGATACCACAGAATCCCCATTCCCTCCCCATCCCACTAACCTGCTTTCCAGCTCCCGTCTCCTGTTCAGGGCAACGAAGGAAGATCAGCTGGGAGGCAGCAGGGGTGTGGCCAGCCTATTTGCCAGTTCTCCGAACTACTCAAAATTTCCACTACCGGTTCTCCACAATCTGTCAGAACTGGCTGAATACCACCTCTGCTGCATATATGTATAATAATAATAAAAAAGAAAGAAATGGGAACCAAGGTTCCCATTTGATTGGCTGTCCAATCAAAGGGAGGGATTGTTCCCTTCTTCCACTCATTCAAGAGGTGACCATGAGTGTAACACAATTTCTGCCTCCCACTCCCAATTTGCCAGCTCTAAGGATAGCCCTGATATGGAGAGCAGGTCAAGTAACCCACTAGAGGCAGTAGATTCTGGCACCCACCTGGTTTGAAGACATTTTGGTGGCTTTTGCTTTAGAAGCCAGCGAGGCGTCTGACATGCTCCCTGGGGCATTCCGGAGCCAAAAGTTAGGAAAGGAAAGGAAACTGCAAATGTCAATTGTTCTCACTCAGCCTCCAGACCTCAACGTTGGCAAGTTTAAAATTATGATATTTATAAACTGACTTCTGGAAAGAGGCCTTGGTGTGGCCAGAGATAAGAAACCACTTGTTTTTATTTAAAAAATGCAATCAATATAGCACAAGATAGAAAAAATGCTGAGCTCTATTATGAGATGGCTCAAGGACGTGCAGACAGGGAGGAAAATATACTTTTATTACTCCTTCACATGCCTGATAAGTTTCCCTTAAAGGGATATATTTTAATAAAGTGCAAGCTTTTGAGTTTCACTGAACTCTTCATCAGAAGATGCCCGTTGAGCTCTCAATAAAAGCCACTGTCTGGAATTATACCTTGAGCTAAGCATTCATATAATGGTTCAGAGTCAGCTTCTTGTGACTTTGAAACCCAGTTTTTTTTCTGAAGGTTAAATACCAATATACAATTTGACATGTTGTGTGAATCCCATCATGCTTGCTTTCTTTAAGACACTATTCTTCAGCAGAAGAAGCCTATAAACTCCACTGTTTGTAGAAGGGGGGGATAAAATGGAATAACAGAGTTGGAAGGGACTTTTAAGGTCTTTTAGTCCAACCCTCTGCTCAAGCAGGAGACCCTATGCTATTTCAGACAAATGGGTGTCCAATCTTTTCTTGAAAACCTCCACCAGGGGTGGGATTCAACATTTTTTAACTACCAGTTCTGTGGGCGTGGCTTGGCTTGGTGGGCGTGGCTTGGTGGGCGTGGCAGGGGAAGGTTGCTGCAAAATCCCCATTCCCTCCCGATCAGCTGGGACTCAGAAGATAGAGAATAGAAGGGGGCGAGGCCAGCCAGAGGTGGCATTTACCGGTTCTCCGAACTACTCAAAATTCCCGCTACCGGTTCACCAGAACTGGTCAGAACCTGCTGAATGCTACCTCTGCCCCCGACCCTGATGCCACCCACAATGCAATTGAGTCTGACTGAACTAGACATACAAATAGATTTTCTAGGCTTTTTTGTCACAGGCAAAAGTTTGTCTGGTGTGACTCGTCTTGCCTTAGTATTGGGGTTTAATTCTAGCATTGGGGGGGGGGATGGACACACATTTGATTGTAGAATTTCTTTGGCCTACGAAATCATTATTATAACTCGCCAGCTGACAAGTGGTGGAATGGGTAATGACAGTCCTAAAAAAAACAGCTTCCGGTAATTTGGCCTTATTCTTCTGCTTCCTATATTTAGCTTTCCTGTGGTGTTAACAATTTCCAGCCAGAACATTTGTCTGCATGGGACCATCAAGAACCTTACTGAAATATTACATCTTGCAGGAAGTTTACTACATTTATCCTCCAAAAACAAAAAAGGCTGCTATATTTTTAGCCCAAAAAAGTTGTTTTCGTTACAGGTACCACACAAAACAAATGCATCGATGCAATATAGCAATAGCAGTTAGACTTATATACCGCTTCATAGGGCTTTCAGCCCTCTCTAAGCGGTTTACAGAGTCAGCATATTGCCCCCAACAATCCGGGTCCTCATTTTACCCACCTCGGAAGGATGGAAGGCTGAGTCAACCCTGAGCCGGTGAGATTTGAACCACCCAACTAGCAGTCAGCTGAAGTGGCTGCAGTACTGCACCCTAACCACTGCGCCACCTCGGCTCTTCCGGTAGCGGGAATATTTCCTCCTCCTCCTCCTCCTCCTCCTCCTCCTCCTCCTCCTCCTCCTCCTCCTCCTCCTCCTCCTCCTCCTCCTCCTCCTCCTCCTCATCTTCTGCCTTCCCAAACGGTGGATTAAGGAAAGAAGAAACACTTATTATATTATATGTTTCTATCTTGATGTTTGTATTCCCCCCTTCCCAGTTTTATGTGAGCCGCCCTGAGTCCCCTCAGGGAAAAGGGCGGCCTACAAATTCTAATAAACTATTAAACTAAACTATTAAACTATTATTACATCCCCAACACAGATAGAAGTTCAACATTCACAAGTTTATGGCCGAGTTCAGGAATGCCCACAGATGGGTTAAAAAAACTAAGTTGGCAGCCACAACTAAATAATGAAAGCCCCCTTTTTATTCAGAATAGAATACAAGTTTATTACAGTCATAGACCAGCAATAGACACCACTTTTTACAGTATATTAAACAAAAACAGTACTAAGATTAATAGTGGATTATAACATCCCTGTTAAGAAAATACATGTTCTCAAACTGTTAGGGTCCCTCTCAGTGGTGGGATTCAAATAATTTAACAACTGGTTCTCTGTCCTAATGACCAGGTGGGTAGGCGGGGCTTAGTGGTCATGTGACTGGGTGGGCGTGGCCAACTCAACGTCATTCAGGTCGATGGGCGCTTCGCCTTAATTGTTGCAATGTAATAAGGGTTAACCGGAGAGGCAGTTTCTGTAAGCAGGGCAATAAAAATTAGGCTACAAACAACACCAGAATGTTTCCTTCCTGCCTTCCTTACAGGATTAGCCCTGGAAAGTGGAAAACAACAAAATAAGATTTCTTCCATACAAAGATATCTTGTTGTTGATAAACAATTTTAATAAGGAAGTAATTAAAAATTGGTATATATATATGTAGTGACTATTTAGAATATCTTGTTGAAAAACGAAGGAATAACATATCTGTTTTAATGTATGATGTATAAGGACAATAATGAACATAAGCATACTCGATAGTTGATTGGTGGAATTATGCATAATTGAAAACAGTGATATACAAATATAAATGGTTGGTAAATTTCTTTCATATTGGGATCTGTGATTATATAAAGGTATGTTATTAAATAGACAATCAAGAATGTAAGGGAATTTATAGGAAAAAATAGTACTAATTGTAATTAAATATATATTGTACAATGAAAGTGAGGTATTTAGTTATACTAGATGAAAAATCTGTTATTGTAAATGCAATTTGAGAATATGGATGCAAAAACACTTGTAACGAAATGACATTCTGTATGTGATGATGATTTGTGTGTCTGTGTGTGTTGTTTGTTTAATAAAAATAAAAATTTCTTGCAAAAAAATAATAAGATTTCTTCCAACAACCGGTTCTCTGAACCTCTTAGAAAGTTAAGAACCGGTTCTCCTGAATAGGTGCGGACTGGCTGAATCCCACCACTGGTCCCTCTGTAGTTTACGGGGGTGAAAAACCGATTAAGTATGTGAGTAAATATAATGTTCCAAAAATTGTTAGAGATATCTCCAAAAAAAATGGCGCAAGTGGACAGCTATAATTCTGTAACAATTTTTTTTTCTTGTGGACATTTGCAAGCAACACAATCTTAATGACGCCCCTAAACTCTGCAACTTCAATTCGGTAGGGTTGTGGCTGCCATTTTGACTTTTATGACCTCTCGTAGGTCCTTCCGGCTGGGTTCGTATCAGGATGAGGGCTTTTAAAAGGAAAAAAAAAAATCAAAACCCATCAAAACTGTAGGAAAAGCAGCCAAAGGGGGGAGGTTTTTTTTTAACAGCTTTCCATTTACCCAATGCTAATTCTTTGTGAGATCTGTAGTGCCAGGTGTGAAAGCATTAAAAACCCAAATAGCTGCTTCCCCCCCCCAAAAAAATTGCCCACCTTTCTCCAATTTCGTTCTTTCTCCGCCACTTCCCTGTACCTCTCTGAATAATCAAGTCATTATGTGTAGAAGCCGCCTTCCCTCCCTCGCCTCCCTTATTTATTTTTTTAAAAAATCCATATATTTTTTTTTAAAAAAGCACTTGTTGCTTTTAGCAATGCTTTTGTTTGAATTGCAGGGCCAAATCTGTTCTGCAAAGAAGAAAAAATCCTGCTGCTGCCTCGGGGGGCAATTCGGGGCCATCCTGCGGAAGACAGAAAAACAAGGGCTGGGCTTTTATTGTGTTTGTATGGCATTTTATTTCCTCTGGACTATCTTTTCCCCGTTTTTTTTACGATACCACTTTATCGTGGGCTCTGTTGTCCATCAAGATCAGGAAGGATGATCCAGGGCGCATAACTCCTGCTCCAGGTTCAAGAGGCAATAAAGACCAATCTCTTTGTCTTCAAATTGTTGTGTTTAGGAGACACCCTACCAAAGTGTCCTTGGAGCAGAGGCCGGTTGCTCCTGGTTCGGCCCAGATTGGGTGAACTGGTAGTAGGGGGCGGCGGGAGACTCCGCCCACCCGCCTGGACGCTTCTGCGCATGCACAGAACCGGTAGGGGAAAAAATTCGAAACCCACCTCTGCCTTGCAGCAACAAATGGATTAGGTCTTTTAGTTAGTTTAGTTTTAGTTTTATTTCATTTGTATGCCGCCCTTTTCCCTAAAGGGACTCAGGGCGGCTCACAACTCAAACAAGGGAAGGGGGATACAGACCATTGACAACAACACAAAACAATACATAATTAAAAACGCAACAATCATACCATTCGAGATAGGGGCAACGATTCTTTAGCCCCAGGCCTGTCGGAACAGCCAGGTTTTAAGGGCTATACGGAAGGCCTGGAGGGTGGTGACGGTGCGAATCTCCACGTGGAGTTCGTTCCAGAGGGTCGGAGCAGCAACAGAGAAGGCTCTCCTCCGGGTAGTCGCCAGTCGACACTGGCCGGCGGATGGAATTCGGAGGAGGCCTAGTCTGTGCAATCTAATCGGTCTAGTGGAGGTAATTGGCAGCAGGCAGTCTCTCAAGTACCCAGGTCCAATACCATGAAGGGCTTTATAAGTGACGACTAGCGCCTTGAAGCATATCCGGAGACCAATAGGCAGCCAGTGCAGCTCGCGGAGGATAGGTGTTACGTGGGTGAACCGAGGTGCACCCACAATTGCTCGCGCGGCTGCATTCTGGACAGGCTGAAGTCGCCGAATACTCTTCAAGGGCTGCCCCATGTAGAGCACGTTGCAGTAGTCCAGTCTGGAGGTTAGTTTAGGTCAGGGGTGTCAAACTCAATTTCATTGAAGGCGGCCTCAGGGTTGTGTTTTACCTCGGAGGGCTGAGGGGTGTGGCGCAAGGGTGGCCGGGGGTAGACATGGCCATTGGGGGCGTGACACAGGACTGATGTCGGGGGCACCTATGGTGGCCAAGTGCTAAGGCAGGAACACCCAGATTGGTGAGTTCCTAACGATTCGGACTAATTCGGTCAGCCACGCCCCCAAACCGGTTCTATCGGCGGCACCATAGGCACTGCCATCTTGTTTTTGCTTCTGCGCATGTGCAGAAGCATTTTTTTTACCTACTGCGCATACACGCATCAAGCATGTGCACGTCTGAACAACATCCCTGAGTGAACCAGCAGTAGAAGAAGCCGGAACCCACCCCTGCCTGAGATCCTCCTTCAGTCTCATTATAACCTTCCTCCCATCCTTTTCTTCTTTTTCCTTCCCTCTTCATTTCCCTTTCTTCTTTCTTCCCCTCTTTCCTTGCTTTTCCTTCCTTGCTCTCTTCCCATCTTCCCTTCTTTTTCCTTGTCTTTCCTCCGTCCCTTTCTCCTTTCCTGGCCCTTCTTGCATGCTCAAATGTGAAAAGGGAAACTTTCCTTTTGTTTTTGATTTGTTTTGCTAGCCCTCGGCCAGTGAAAACGGCCGCACACACCCGTCTCCCCCCCACATGCCCCATTTTCAGCTGTGACGGCCTCCTGCAGCCCCATGCCAGTGAAAATGGAGCATGGAGGAGGAGCACACGGCTCTCCCCCAAGCTCCATTTTCTCTGGCAGAGACACTGTGGGCTGATCCTTTGCTGTTTCCAGGCCAGATCTAAGCATCCCACAACCTTGAATTTGGCACCCCTGGACTAGGCAATGCAAGAAACAGCATCAACCACTCTACTTATGCAAGCAGTCCTTGAATTCCCGCTACAGAAGAGAGGTTACAGAGGAGACCAGAGCTATGGTTGCAACTTGTGACAGTCCTTAAATGAGGCTCCCACATGATTGCCTCTCTTAACGACCACAATCCCTGCTTTGGTGGTTGGGGGCAACTTATAGCATCCCTGTGATTGGTCATAAGGGTTGGATGATGGCCAAGCCCTCAAATTTTGTTTACGTGACGGTGGGATACTACAGTAGACGTAATATTGAGGTCCTGATTGTCAGTCTTCATTGAGCACTATTGTAACAGTTGCTGAGCGAACTGTCGTAACTCGAGGACCAACTGTCTATTAGTTTCAGCAAGACGAACCACTACGGGAGCACGGGACTCAATCCTGAGAGCCGGGGTGGTGCAGTGGTTAGAATGCAGTACTGCAGGCTAATTCTGCTGACTGCTGGCAGTTTTGCAGTTCGATCCTGACCAGCTCAAAATTAACTCAGCCTTCCATCCTTCCGAGGTCGGTAAAATGAGGACCCAGATTGTTGGAGGCGATAGGCTGACTTTGTAAACCGCTTAGAGAGGGATGTCAAATGGTATATAAGTCTTAAGTGCTATTGCTATTGCTACACTGCTTTGCCCACCCTGGGATTTGGAGAAATCTCGTTTCCTCTCCGCAGACCCGAATGTGGACCGTAACTCAGCTTCAATGCTCACCTTGTGCACGCAGAAAGCATCCAGTTTTTACACCCCACTCACTCCAATTAAAACTAGGGAGAGTCCGTCTTTCACTCTGTGGCACGTGGTGCTCATCCCTTGCCTTCCCCCCACAGTGCTGCTGAAATTCAATAACGTGTTAACTTGCAGGGATGGGTGATTGTAAACTGTGCAAGAAGCAGTGAAAAAAAATGTGTTAAGCCTCTGGTTTGATTAGGAAACCAATTTCACTTAGAAAAGGAAAAAGGGGGGGGAAAAGGCCCCTAAAAGCAAACCTAGAAATTGAAATTGAAAACGGTGCTCCCTTCGGTGCTCCCTTCGATCCGTGATGTCGGCTTTCCTGAACTGCTCATCTTTGAGTTGGAAACGATGGAGGAAGGACCGCTAAGAGTTGGATGCTTGGTTGGGACACCTGTAACTGTTGTGGCCCATTAGCGGCCTGCGGAGCTGGCAGCAGATTCGGACAGTGAGGAGGTTGGGGAGGAACAGGGGCCAGTCCTGGAGTCTGGGGAAGGCTCGGATGAGGGCTCTGTGTCGGAGGCAGAGAGCAATAGCAATAGCAATAGCAATAGCAGTAGACTTATATACCGCTTCATAGGCCTTTCAGCCCTCTCTAAGCGGTTTACAGAGAGTCAGCATATTGCCCCCAACAATCTGGGTCCTCATTTTACCCACCTCGGAAGGATGGAAGGCTGAGTCAACCCTGAGCCGGTGAGATTTGAACCGCTGACCTGCTGATCTAGCAGTAGCCTGCAGTGCTGCATTTAACCACTGCGCCACCTTGGCCAGAGCCGTCTGACAGTTATCAGCTGCCTTCGGAGTCAGACATCAGTGAGGCAGACGAACAGCTGGAGCCTGTTCCCAGTGTGCCAGATGAAGGGAACAGCTAAAGAATTTCAGATTTCATCTCCATCACCAAGATAACCAGGTTAATAGAAGAGAATGTTTGTCGGTCAGGGTTGAACAGTGGCCTCCTGGGAACTCTTGTGAGCTCAGTGGTTTTCTCACAGACATTCCATTAGCCAACTAGTTGTAATGGTGTTAACTAGTGTAGAAAGTTAGCACTCATCCTTCTCCTAGAAGAATGAAATATTTTGAGAAATATTAAAAAAGAAGAATATTATATTTCCCTGGATGAGAAATGGAGAAACATGCTCTTGGAAATCAGCCCCCACCTTCCTTAATAACACACAGCAGATGTCAGCACTTAAGAGATAGCTGGCTCTATTCATAAGCAAATTCCCTGCAGCAAGGTCTGAACAAAGGTAGGATTAGCCCTCAGCCACAATAGGAATTGCCCAACAAGCCCCTTCATTGAATCAGCAGACCAAACTTCAACCAAACCTAGCTCAGACAAACTCCTAGGATTTGTACATGGCCCCATGGGAGTCGGATAACAGTCAATAGAATACATGTTCTTGCACAGGAACAGGAAGCTCAAATGCAAAGCCAAGGGAAGGTATAAATACCCCCCCACTCTCAACTCCATGTGGTCAGCTGCACCAGAACCAACCATGTGCTTCCACTTCATCATTAAACCATATTTCCAATCAGCTTTTAGACATGCAGATTTGGTCATCCATTCAGAAAGACTGGGTGAGACAGAAACTTCAGATAAGCGGCAAGCCAAAGGCTGACAAGATTAGCTCAGTCGAACACCTAGGATTTGCGTTTCCACTCTTGCCTATAGAGCCAGCCACAACCCCTACATGACCCCCCCTAGGGATCCAGAATCTATTTAACCCACCCATTCTCAACTCCATTTTGTCAACTGTCCTAAGCACGCTGTGTTTGTGTTGGTTCTGTTCAACCACATAAACACAATCTTCCTTCCCAATCAGCCTCCATTTTATTCCCAGCTTGGAACTGGACCTGAATTTTTCCTCCAATCCATTACCAGGCTAGTAGTTCCCTCTTAGCTCAACCTACCTGCTGATAAAAAGAGGCGAGATTGTCTAAGTGCCCACCTGAACTGCTAACAAGAAAAAGGCAGCTGAGACGAGCCACCATTCTCAAATAAATCCATTCTGATCGAGCAGCAAAAAGTTCAGATCGGCCCATCCTGAACACAGAGCATCATCCCAGACGGTTCTTAAGAGTTAGCTTCATTTTACACCCGGTTCTAAGCTGACCTTTTCTTCCATAAACAAATAAACCTTTCCCCACCACCGAAAGCCCCCCTTTCCCCCCGCGGCCGATGCCTCTCTCCCTGATTAAATTGCTTGTTTGCCATTTCCCTTTCCTAAGCAGAAATGCTCCATCCCGATAGAATGGGGGAAAGGGATTAGCAGCAGAAGAAAAAGATTGTCTCCTTTCTGACAGCTGCACTATTTGCTTTTGTCTGCAGGAGAAGTGGAAGCGGCGGGGGGAGGTCGATACGAAGGATGCCCATTGTGGTTTTGAGTTCTACACCACTTGGCCAAAGTCTACAGATTCAGCCTTTCCGTCTCTGGGGTAGACTAAACAAAACCTTGCTCAAAAATTAATATTGACTAGGAGATCAATAGGTAGATTCAGTGGTTGCAAATGCTAAAGCGCTGTGGAAGTTTCCCCCCCCCCCCCAATGTCTGCATTTTGGGGAGGCCTCTAATGGTCACAGGTGTGTGACCGGCATCTGCTGAGAATCCTTCCGGACAAAGCAATCTCTGCAGAATCAGAACGTTGAGCATTTAAGGTTTTAAAAAAGGGTTCCATCTCCGGAGAACCAGTGCTTGGTTTGAAGCTTTGGGGAGCCTCCCTCCGTAGACAAACTCGTTGGGGGAGTTTGCAAAAGGAAGAGAAATTGTGTTGTTGTCGGAGAAACACCCAGGTTGCTAATTTTTGTGCTGTTATTTATTTGTTTGTTTGTTTGTTTTTGAGCAAAGGAAGATGTTTCATGCAGCAAGCAAAGCCCAAAGAGACAATGCCAGGGCTGAAATGCGTGAATCCAATTATTATAGTGTCATTTATGTTAGCGAGATTTCACTCCATTGCAAACATAGATGCCGTAGTGCAGGGAGGATTTTGTCGGAAACGGTAAAGAGCAGGGATGTCAAACTTAAGCCCTGCGGGCTGGATCCGGACTGCAGGGTGCTTCTTTCTGGCCCTCGGGGTGCTTAGATCCAGCCCAAGGGGCCGGCCAGGAAATAGCAAAGGACTGGCCCGCAGTGCCTCTGCACCCATTTGTGCAAGAGGCCATCTAGGCTGAAAATGGGATGCATTGGGGGATGCCCGCACCGCCCCAGTGGCCCATTTTGCTGGCAGGATGCTGCAGGAGACCATCCAGGCCCAAAACAGGCCATGTGGCGGGCACCTGTGCCCCCCCCACAGCCCGTTTGCAGGGCAGGGTGTTGCAGGAGGCTGTCCAGGGCAAGAATGAGCCATGTTCGGGGGGGACCTGTGTCCCCCACCCTCTTTGGCCACAGGGTGCTGCAGGAGGCCATCCAGGGTGAAAACGAGCCACATGGGGGGCTGACTGCACCCACCCATGCCCCGTTTTGGCCAGCAAGGTGCTGCAGGAGGCTGTCTGTCCTTTCTCCTTCTCCCTCCCCGGCCAACCCATGAAGGACAACTAAAATGCTGATGTGGCCCTCCAAAAAAATTCCAGTTTGACACGCCTGTAATAGAGTTTCCTGCCTGAGCGCGGTGGGGGGGGGTTGGACTAGAAGACCTCCAAGGTCCCTTCCACCTTGAGCAAAGGATGGCCATAAGTGTGAGGATCCTTAGACTTTTTCAATCCCGTTGTAACTTCAAAGAGTTGCTAGACGAAGGGATTGTACGTTGAGTTGTTCAGTCGTCTGTTGTTCGGAATTTGGAACTGGATTTTAGCTGCGCCTGTGACGAAGTCTTCTGCTTTGTCATTTGAAATGCTAAAAGCTCTTTCCTGCCAGAGAAGCCATTGGCGCAGAGGTCATGCATTCGCAATCAGGGAGTCCTTTCAACAGGCTCCAATGTTGACCGAATACAGAATAACAGAGTTGGCAGGGAATTTGGAGGTCTTCTAGCCCAACCCCCCTGCCTATGATAACCAATCTGTTTTCGTAGATTTGCTTTTCTCCCCGATGGAGTTCAGAGCCAAGGTGGCGCAGTGGTTAAACGCAGCACTGCAGGCTACTTCAGCTGACTGCAGTTCTGCAGTTCGGCTGTTCAAATCTCACCGGCTCAGGGTTGACTCAGCCTTCCATCCTCCCGAGGTGGGTAAAATGAGGACCCGGATTGTTGTTGGGGGCAATATGCTGACTCTGTAAACCGCTTAGAGAGGGCTGAAAGCCCTATGAAGCGGTATATAAGTCTAACTGCTATTGCTATTGCTATAGAGCAGTCGGCGGAGAAGAGTAAAAACAATAAATAAATCTAGTTTGTGCCAGTAGCAACATCCAGGTTGCAAGGTGGACTGGAAGAAGGAAATAATATCATGATTAAAATCCACCCAATCCAATCTATTCTTGTTTGTTCTTCCTGCGTTCTATGAGCCATGGCAAGGGGACACACTTCAAAAGGCAAAGGGTTGAGAGCTGTAAGCTCAGCTCCTTCCTTTCTCTCTCTCTCTCTCTCTCTCTCTCTCTCTCTCTCTCTCTCTCTCTCTCTCTCTCTCTCTCTCTCTCTCTCTCTCTCTCTCTCCCTCCCTCCCTCCCTCCCTCCCCCTCCCTCCCTCCCTCCCTCCCCCCCTTCTCTCTCTTAGCTGGAATTTGATATCACTTTTAAGCCAGGAATGATTAGAGTAATGAATGTAAGCAGACCTCAAGCAAATCAGGCTATTAAATAATTCTGAGAGGTCTGGATGACCTTCGGACTGCAATTGATTTCTTCTTAGAAGCAAAAAAAGCTGCAAGGAAAATCATTTAATTTTCTTTTTTTTCTTTGTGGGCGGGAGGGGAATACGCAGATTTGTGTCTATGTGAAAGATTAATGACCTGTGCATTAATTCAGCAAAGACCCCCTCCTTTCTATGTTTTCCCCTTCATTGTTCAAATTTCATATGTTCTTATATTATTATATTAATTTATTTATATGATTATTCCATTTCGTTAGTTTTCTTGTTTTATATACGAGGCTTTTATATTCTTCTAAGCTGCCTTGAGTTGCTGTGTGTGAATTGGCCGCAATAGAAATTTCCTAAAATAAAATAAATTATAAATGGTTAAAATAGTAAAAACGTGGATGCAAAAATTCTACACTGAATAGTAGCAATGCAGTGAATTAAAAAAACCGCAAACCTTAGATGCAGTCTATATTATCATATACTAGTTGATAAACCGGCATTCTCTGGGTATTTATTTATAGGGAGGAAATGTCTGGACCAAACATAATTTCTAATGTTGGATTTTCTCCCTTACCAGAGGGAGCCCCCTTGTGGAGTACTGTGAAGCCGTTGCCATGGCAACTGCATTGCACTGCACAGTAGAAGCCATTTTGCAGCAGTACAGTAGAAGTCATTTGAAGGCACAATCAACTTCATCAACTAATCAAGATATTACAACACAGCCAACCAATCTGCTTGCAGCTACAGAGCCAGTACTCCACACACTCCCACCATACATGTATGTGTGTGTGTGTGTGTGTGTGTGTGTGTGTGTGTGTGTATGTTATATTTGTACTGATAAATAAATAAAGGGAGACTAGTATAGATCTATTTCAAGCTATTTAGCTCTCATCAGCTAGCCTTACCCTTACTAGAATGATATATATATATATATCATATTTGGGCATACCAGGGGTTGTGACTTTATATATATATATATGTGTGTGTGTGTGTGTGTGTGTCTGTGTGTGTGTGTGTCTGTGTCTGTGTGTCTGTGTCTGTGTCTGTGTCTGTATCTGTATCTGTATCTATCTATCTATCTATCTATCTATCTATCTATCTATCTATCTATCTATCTATCTATCTATATATATCATGCTGCTCACACCTTTTGGAGTATGTGTGTACAAATACACTCACTCACACACACACTGTAGCAGAAGTGATATGGTAGAGATTTATAGAAGGGTTAATTAGGATTGGGACTATTTGCGTTCCAAGTTTCACTCAGCTAAGAGGCCTTGGTATAACTTTTTTTTTCTTAGCCTAGAGGTATCTAAACTCAATCAGAGTGTAAATTATATTTTGCAAACCTTATCAAAGCTCTGGAAGCCTAAAGTTAAGAAGAAAATCATGCCAGCATAATGTGTTTGTTTGTAATTAGAGCATGCAATCCTATTTTGCAGCCTTCCAAAGCTGCACATTTTGTTTGGATCTACAACAGAGATAGAGAATCTAAAAAAGCTGCTCTCTAGGAAAAGTACAGGAGCAGAGAAATCATTAAGAAGTAGATTTGTTGTTGTTGTTGTTTCAGAGGTGTATTAAACCAGTGACTCAGAAAGATGGGAGACTCCTTCTGCAGCGTCTTATGAGTCTAGTGTTCCTAAAACAGGTTGTTTAAACACACCAACTAGTCCAGGGGTCGGCAACCTGCAGCTCTGGAGCCACATGTGCAGGGGTGGGTTCCTGCCAGTTCTAACCAGTTTGATAGAAGAGGTTCCACAAATCTACCGTGCCATTTAGAACCAGTTCCACCGGTGGAACCGGCCTCCTCGCTCACTCACCTCCGCCCATCCGGGCACCACTTGCTTGCTCGCTCCCCCTGCCCGTCCACACCACTCTTGCCCCACCCACCGCTCACTGATTGGCTGGCTCACCAATCGCCCCGCCTGCCTCTAAGAGCCCTATCTAAACCCACTTACCTTTTTTCCTACTTGGCTCTCTATTACTGCCTGCCGAGGAGGTAAGTAAGCTGCAACTAAGCGCGGGGGAGAGGGGGTGGTGGCGGCAGGCCAGCTGGAGCGGCCTACCACGGCCCTGGACTATAAGCGAGTCCGGTGACCTTTTGCAACCATGCAAGGATCCCGGGCTCGCTTATAGCGCAGGGCTGCAGGGCCACCAGCAAGCATGGGCGCAGAGGTGGGGATGGCAGTGGGAGCTTACACGGCGCGGCTGGCATCTTTGACAAATTCAGGGACCTCGCAAGGCCTTTGCAAGATCCCTGGACTTGCTTAAGATGCCTGTCTACCAGCAAGCACGGGCGCAGGGATGGGGATGGCGGGAGGAGCTTACTCAGCACAGCCGGTGTCTTTGGCAAGTTCAGGGACCTCACAAGGCCTTTGCAAGGTCCCCGGACTTATCTAAGATGCAGTGGTGGGTTTCAAAAATTGTTCGAACCTACTCTGTGGGTGTGGCCTCCTTTGTGGGCGTGGCTTGCCGCCCATGTGACCAGATGGGAGTGGCTTGCCGCCCATGTGACTGGATATGAAGATGCCGACGACACTTGTCAGAACCACCTTAAGTTACCTCACACACAGCCCAGGCATGCATAAGAATATGATGTAAACTTGTTTTTTAAAAGGCATCTTTGGTTTGCGTTAAAACAACTTCAACACACGCAATGTTCTGATTGCACCACAAACGCAGTAGTCATCCTTACCTTTCACAGAGGCACTGAGTTTTATAAATATGAGCATGATAGTGTAGAATAATCATATCCAAGGACCAGTGGTGGGTTTCAAAGAAATTTTGGAACCTCTTCTGTAGGTGTGGCCTGCTTTCCGGGTCCACTGGTGGAACCTCTTCTAACCGGTTCGGTAGATTTGACGAACCGGTTCTACCGAATATTTGCGAACTGGTAGGAACCCACCTCTGCTAAGATGCCTGTCCACCAGCAAGCACGGGCACAGGGGTGGGCACGGCGGTGGGAGCTTATGCAGTGCGGCCACTCTCCTAGCATCTCCTAGGCACCAGCCATGCTGTGCAAACTACCATCCGTCTCTCCGTGCTCAGCAACGCAAGTCCGGGGAGGTCCTTTGCTGGCAGGCAGGCATCCTAGAACCTGCCCGCCAGCAAAGGTTTAGGTTTAGGTTTCGTTTTATTTATATGCCGCTCTATTCCCAGCGGGACTCAGGGCGGCTCACAAACCCAAAAGGGGAAGGGAAACACAAGAACTACAAATACAAGCATTTAAAATAACGAACAGACACACAATCGAGAGGGGAAGGGAACTCATCAACCCCAGGCCTGCCGACACAGCCAGGTTTTAACGGCTTTTCGGAAGGCCTGGAGAGAGGTGAGGGTCTGAATCTCGGCGGGGAGCTCGTTCCAAAGGGCCGGCGCTGCCACAGAGAAGGCCCTCCCCCGGGTAGTAGCCAGATGGCATTGGCTGGTAGACGGAACCAGGTGGAGGCCAACCCTGTGTGATCTAATGGGTCTTTGGGAGGTAATTGGCAGCAGGCGGTCTCTCAAGTACCCAGGTCCAATACCATGAAGGGCTTTATAAGGACTTACCCGGACTTGCTTTATTCAGGACAGGGAGATGGACAGTAGTTTGTGCAGTGTGCCTGGCGCAAACTACCATCCGTCTCCCTGTGCTCAACAAAACAAGTCCAGGTAAGTCCTTTGCTGGCGGGGTAATATTGGCAGATCGTTGACTTGCGAACTAATATTGGCAGATAGTTTGGTGATGTAAAGAGAGAAAGATAATTTTCTCCAGCTGTTTGTTGTTGTTTCTGTGTCTCCATGTTTTGCTTCCCCTCATCCAGTTGCTAACAGCAGCACTTTTACCTTTCCTTGTTTGCTTATTTCCTGGTTTGCTTATTCTAATATTTAGCTGGTCTGTGAATACAATTTACCCTCTTTGGCTTCCTTGCCATTTACATTTTTAAGAACCCAGCCCGTATCATTTTAGACAACAGTTGCTTTGTGTTATTTCTTGGCACAGGAGCAAAAAACAGTCAAGTTCTCTGGTCTCAGACTCAGAGAGGTAGGTTCTGTTTCTGACACAAGTGCTGCATTCCTCTTGGCTTCACTAGAAAACAACAACACACAAGCCGTTTAGGAAGTTGTGCCTTGCTCAACTAAAATGTTAGATGCTACAGTCCACTGCATCTGATGCAATGCATCCACCAGGAACCCTAGAAAACTCTAATACTAGATCTTTTCCAGTCATAAAGCTGGGCTCTAGATGCCAAGTTGGCTGCCTGCTCCTTGCATCCATCGCATCAGAGAGCTGCTGATTCTGCCTGCTGGTAAGTGACCCGTTTTTTTTTCCCTTTATGCTTTTAATGTGTTTTTTATAATTATTTATTGTGTATAGAATATTTTAATGGTTTTATTTTAATGTATTGTGTAGAGAATATTTTTCCATGGTTTTATTTTAATGTATTGTGTAGAGAATATTTTTCCATGGTTTTATTTTAATATATTGTGTAGGGAATATTTTTCCATGGTTTTATTTTAATGTATTGTGTAGAGAATATTTTTCAATGGTTTTATTTTAATTTATTGTGTAGAGAATATTTTTCCATGGTTTTATTTTAATTTATTGTGTAGGGAATATTTTTCAATGGTTTTTAAGGATTTTTTGTTATTATTTATAGAACATCTTTTTCAATATTATTTTTAGGGAATTTTTATTTATTTATTGTTTATATAAAACGTTTATTACAAGAAGTTATTCCTTTGTGCAAATGTTTTATTTGTGATGCAATATGTTGCTTTTAAGTGTGCTGGTTAGTGCATGGTTTATGTGTCTCAAAGTGGCTGCTTTTCTATGGGCAGGCCAGGTTGGTGCAAGGCAGCTTTGTCAAATTTTGTGTTTTTATGTGTGATACTGGTTGTTTAGGTAATTGTGAGGTGGTTGCTAGTTCTGTGAGCTTCCTGGCACTGTCCTTTATAAATTCCCACAATGCCTTGATGGTTTTTATTCCAGTGGCTTTGTCTTTCCTGTCCTTAGGGTTAGGGAAAAAAACTGGTTTCATCTGCAGTCTTTTGGGGGGAAATTGTTATTTTTTGGTGTTTTCCTGGCACTGTCATATTGTGTGTGTGTGTGTGTTTGTGTGTGTGTGTGTGTGTGTGTGATGTCCCACAGTTATCTACACATTAATAATGATCAAGTACTAATAATATTTCCTTATACATTTTAGTGACCTTTCCTTACATAATTGGTGTTTTCTTTCATACTTTTAGATTTCTAATTTCTGTTTCTGTTAGTTAGCAATTGATAAAACAAATCCCACGTGAAAAAGTATTCGAAGCCTTCTTGATTTTAATTGTCAATTTATTCATTCCTGCACATTCTAATATTTATTCATTTTCATATCTTTGTTTTTCCACTGTTCCGCAAACACAATTCCAGCAGCTGTTAACATATGTAAAATTAAATATGTATTGTATTCCCTTTGAAATACACAACAAAATATTACTGTTTTTAAATCCATACCTTGCTTTACCATTGCTTCTAACCATGACACCACTAACTCTTGAATAGCTTACTTGGTCTGTCCTAAGTACTGAACAATTCATATATTCCTGTTTTTTGAACTGAGGAATAAATTTCAGAAAAAGAAAATCGCATTGCTCTGTGAATCTACCTATGACATTCATTCTTGATCTAACTTCTTAGATGAAAAACTATATCTTTCCTGTTTGTTGGGGGACATCCTTCCTGAAAAGACTGTGCATTGTTGGGTGAAAAGAGAGGCCCCTTGTGTTACCTGTAGTGTAGTCCTCAGCTTACAACCACAATCAAGTCCAATATTGTTTTATTTCTTCTCCAGCTAGTATTATTTAACAGGATGAAGAGGCAACAGAGTATGACCGCTAGGACAGTCATCCTTCCTCTGTAAGTAGCTGTCTTTATTGTTTTGCGTGCTGATTTCATCCTAATGCAGTGCATGCAATGGAAGAGTTCATTTCTGTGTCTCTTCCTTGTGCAGGCCATTAATTGGAGTCAGTGATACTGAAGACTGGCAAGGACAGTCATTTTCCTTCTGTAAGTAGCTCTTTTATTGTTTTGTGTACTTATTTTAATCTTATTTAAGTAGTAAGTGCGCAAAATAAATACATTTCCTTTTTTACATCTTCTTTTTTTAGATCATCCATGGGGGCAAAGAATTCAGTGACATTGTCTTGGCCACTCCCACCCAGTCACATGACTGCCAAGCCACCCCCCACCCAGTCACATGACTGCCAAGCCACTCCCACCTGATCACATGGCCAGCAAGCCACTCCCACTTGGTCACATGGCCAGCAAGCCACTCCCATCCAGTCACATGGCAGGCAAGCGTTCCCAAAAAAATTGAAACCCACCACTGCACATGTGGTTCTTTCATCCCTCTGCTGCAGCTCTGCAGCTGTCGCTGGTTGGCTCCACAATTGATAGGGCTTTCAGTTAGGACACGTAGAGGCAAAAGGATGCTGCGCTAGGAGGAGACTCTATGGTGGGGGAAGTGGACTTCCGGTTGGCAGAGGGAAAAGGACGCTGTGCTAGGAGGAGACTCTGTGATGTGGGAACTGGACTTACGGTTGGCTCCAGAATTGAATTGGGGGGGGGGGGACTTCCAGTTAGGACCTTGATGGCTCTTTAAATGTTTAAGATTTCCAAACTCTGAACTAGTCCAATAAAGAAATAGTCTACTATTTGTAGCTGCATTGATTGGCTTCCTCTTTGGACAAAAATGATGAAACCAGGAACTCTTTCCTATGGATCAAATCTTTCCGCAGATTTCTATTCTCTTTGCCATGTGGCATCCTTTCAAAATAACAGAATAACAGAGTTGGAAGGGAGGTCTTCTTGTCCAGCCCCCTACTCAAGTCGGAAACCTTCTACCATTTCAGACAAATAATTGTCCAGTCTCTTCTTTAAAACCTCCCGTGATGGAGCATTCACAACTTGTGGATGTGAGTCGTTCCACTAGTTAATTGTTTTAATTGTCAGAATTTTTTCCCCTTAGTTCTAGGTTGCTTCTCTGCTTGATTCATTTCCACCCATTGCTTCTTGTCCGGTGCTTTGGAGAACAGGTTGACCCCCCTGTTCTTTGCAGCAGCCCCTTAGATATTGGAACACTTCCATCCCATCATCCTTAGTCCTTCTTTTCATTAAACTTTCAAAAGCTTCTGAATTGAGTGATATGATCGACTTGCCTACAATAATTCTTGCTTGAATGGGGTTCTTTCTGAAAGTTGGGAGCGTCCAGATTCAAATGCAGGCTCTTGAATCTGAAGAAAGGTTAGGTTGTTTTTTTCCCCATCTTGTCCACTTAGTGCCCTCCCTCAATGCATTTAAAAATCTCTTCCACCAAAGTCCATTTCCTGCAGCCTCTAAAAATATCTGAAGTGCCACTAGCAAGGAAGATGCTTCACAACAAAAATGGTTGCTATGAAACCTTTGATGACCACGCAAAGCTGAGACCATTCAGCAGGTTTCCATCGATCCATTCACCTGTAAGCAATCAAATTTGGCCATAGCAATAGTACTTGGACTCATATACTGCTTTACAGTGCTTTACAGCCCTCTCTAAGCGGTTTTACAGAGTCAGCCTCTTGCCCCTGACAATCTGGGTCCTCGTTTTACCCACCTCGGAAAGATGGAAGGCTGAGTCAACCTTGAGCCTGGTGAGATTCGATCTGCCAAATTGCAGTCAGCCAGCAGTCAGCAGAAGTAGCCTGCAGTACTGCACTCTCACCACTGTGCCACCGTGGCTCATAGGTAGTCCTTGACTTACAACCACAATTGGCCCAAGAATTTCTATTGCTTAGTAAGGCAGTTGCTGAGTGAACTGCACCCGTTTGACTACCTTTCTTTTTTTTTTGCCCATGGTTGTTAAGCAAATCATGCAGTTGTTCAACGAATCCAGTTTTCCCCATTGACTTTGTTTCTCCGAAGCCGATTGATAAGGTTGCAGATGGCCATCGTGACACCGCAACCATTTGTAAATACCACGACGGTTGCCAACTACCCAAAACTTGATCACATGACCATGGGGCTACTTTGATGGTTTTAAATCAGTGGTGGGTTTCAAAAATTGTTCGAACCTACTCTGTGGGTGTGGCCTCCTTTCTGGGAGTGGCTTGCCACCCATGTGACTGGATGGGAGTGGCTTGCCACCCATGTGACTGGATGGGAGTGGCTTGCCACCCATGTGACCGGATATGAAAATGCCGACGACACTTGTCAGAACCACCTTAAACTACCTCACACACAGCACTGGCATGCATAAGAATATGATGTAAACTTGTTTTTTAAAAGGCATCTTTGGTTTGCGTTAAAACACCTTCAACACACACAATGTTCTGATTGTACCACAAATGCAGTAGTCATCCTTACCTTTCACAGAGGCACTGAGTTTTATAAATATGAGCATGATAGTGTAGAATAATCATATCCAAGGACCAGTGGTGGGTTTCAAAAAAATTTGGAACCTCTTCTGTAGGTGTGGCCTGCTTTCCGGGTCCACTGGTGGAACCTCTTCTAACCGGTTCAGTAGATTTGATGAACCGGTTCTACCGAATAGGTGCGAACTGGTAGGAACCCACCTCTGTTTTAAATGCAAAGACTAGTCATAAGAAACTGGGTGGCATCGCTGTAGGCAGCCCCGCCACCCAGAGAATGAAATATTTGGAGGGATATTAAATGAGACAGAATATTATAATTCCCCAAAGGAGATATGGAGAAACAAGTTCTTAAGGGCACTAACCCCAATCTTCCCACATAATAAAATAGCCTGCAACCGATGCCTGAAGTAGCAATAGTAACAGCACTTAGATTTCTGTACCTCTTCACAGTGCTTTGCAGCCCTCCCTGAGCAATTCACAGAGTCCGCCTATTGCCCCAACCGCCTGGGTCCTGAAGTCTTTAGAGGTGGCTATTTTGTGCCTGTTAAGAAATCCAGGCCAGGTCATTCACAAACAAAACACCTTCACCTCCAGCGATGGGATTAAGAATTTACATTCCCCGCTCCCCACAAATTCTAAGGACAGGATATAATAGGATTAACCCACCACCATTGGAAAAGCAAAAGGCACCAGGCCAGTGGTGGGATTCAGCCAGTTCGTACCTATTTGGGAGAACCAGTTATTAACTTTCTAAGCAGTTCAGAGAACCGGTTGTTGGAAGAAATCTCCTTTTGGTTTTTCCCCACTTTACAGGGCTAATCCTGTAAGGAAAGCAGGAAGGAAACATTCTGGTGTTGTTTCTAGCCTAATCTTTATTGCCCTGCTTACAGAAACTGCCTCTCCGGTTAACTCTTATTACATTCTAACAATTATGGCAAAGCACCCATCTACCTGAGTGACCTTGAGTTGGCCACGCCCACCCAGTCACATGACCACTGAGCCCCACCTACCTAGCTTGTCATTAGGGCAGAGAACTGGTTATCAATTTATTTGAATCCCACCACTGATCCTTACATGCCCCCAGCTGCCTTTCTCAGCACAGCTAAAGCAAAGCGTCCATTGACGTGCGTGACTTTGAGTTGGCTACACCCAAACGGTGACATGACCACTGGTCCACTCCTACCCAGCTCGTCATTAAGGCAGAGAACCGGTTGTTAAATTATTTGAATCCCACCCCTGATTCATTTCTTCCAGAGTTCTCGGAAGCTGCAGTCTAGCTACCTTCTTTTTAAAAAATAGAGGATTGGAAAGGAATCAGAATTTGATCAACTTCGTTGGGTCCAGATATTACTTAATAGTGCTGTCAAAGTAAAGTACTTCTGGCCCTTTTGCAATGTGTCTTTTGTGACTGTACTTTTATTATTCTCTCCCCGTGTCTGTGCCTTCCTTAAGGTACAGCCAAGTGTATTTTCTTTTTCATTCTCTACCTCCAAGAAGATGCACTGCTTGAAAGGCAGAATATAAATATATTGAAGATAGATAAATACCTACATAAATATTGCACAATATCCCCGTGGGTGAAAAAAAAACAGATAGTTCAGTTAAATGCCTTAGAAACAGTGAGTAAACTTGACGTCTTTCAATGCCTCTTTTATTTGGTGGCTCATTTTGCTTCTGGCAGCCCCATTACTTTCCATTTGTCATTGTCGTCTTTATTTTGTTACCCCTTCATTTGCTTTTTGTCTCTTCATTTGTTTTGCTTCGATTCAATCAGAGGCTCGCATCGTCTTGTGATTCCTAAACTTCCTGAACTTCTGATTCCTAAACTTTGGGTTCTTCTATTCAAACAGTGCGTTTCCCAGCCCTGCGAAACACCTCTAAAGCTGGAAAAATGGACACGCCCTACAAGAAAGGGGAGATTAGCTACCATAAATCTGGGGAGTGACAAGTAACCCAAATCAAATGTTGGGAGTGCAGATTAAAGTTGAGATTAAAGAAACATAGGAGTAGGAAAGAGGGGAGGAATGGGAAGAAGAGGGGAAGGGTAAAGGGAGGAAGGGGAAGGAGAGAAGGGAAAGGAGAGGAGGAAGGAAGGAAGGAGAGAAGAAAGAGAAGAAAGGGGGGTAGGACGGAGGGAGGGAAGCAAGGAGGGAAGCAAGGAGGGAAGGAAGGAGAGAAGAAAGGGAAGGAAGGAGGGAAGGAAGGAGAGAAAGAGAGAAGAAAGGAGGGAAGGAAGGAGGGAATGTAGGAGAGAAGGAAGGGGGAAGGAAGGAGGAAAAGAAGGGGGAAAGGAAGGAGAGAAGGAGAAAAGAAAGGAGGGAAGGAAGGAAGGAGGGAAGGAGAGAAGGAGGGAAGGGGAAGGAAGGAGGGAAGGAAGGAGGGAAGGAAGGGGAGTAGGAGAGAAGAAAGGAGGGAAGGAAAGAGGGAGGGAGGGAAGAAGAAGTAGGACCATTGTAAAAATAATATTAAAAAAAAGAGAGAGATGAATCATATAAAACAGAAGCTCCCTTCTGCAAAATGTTTGTGAAGGTTGTAAATTTGTAAGTTGTACTGGATCCTTTTTTAAGCACAGATTAATACAGTGTTATCATATTTGTCGTAAATAAAAAAAAAATAAAAAAAAAATAAAAATAAAGAAACATAGGCCTCCACTTCCCATAATTTCAACTGGTTCAGGGTTGGGCTGCTGTGGGTTTGCAGGGGTTCGGGAGACCCTCTAGTTAAGGTTCTGTGCAGTTCGGAGAAACCCCGAATCTCACTCCTGGATGGCCCCGCCCATCCCATTCTGCCCCTCCCAGGAGTCCCCACATGTCCCGTTTTGGATGCAAGTAAGTGTAGGGATCCATGTAGAGGCTTGGGGAGGGGAAAACTGGCTTATCAGGCGTTTGGGTCGTCCCCAGGCTCCAGAGGTCTTCTGAAGGCTGGAAACAGGGCCTTTTCTGGCCTCCAGAAGACATCCGGAGCCTGGGGAGGCCATTGTTGCCCTCCCGGAGACTCAAGAAAAGCCTCCTGAGCACGGGGAGGGCAAAAATGCCCCCACCTCCGTGGTGCGGGAGCCAACTAGGCCACGCCCACCATGGCCACGCCCACCCAGCAATCAGGCAGAGAACCCGTTCCTGAAATATTTGAAGCCCATCCCTGATAAGTACAATTTTCCTCGCCATCTACATATCTATTATTTTCCTGATGAAGATTTAGCCAATGCAGTTCTCCATGCCAGGGAAACTCCTTGTGTAGTTTCTTCCAGAAAGAAGACGGCAAATTTCATCCCTTGAAGGCCCAGATTCTGAAAAAGAAGGAAAATTCAGCATCTTCCAGAGAAACACCAGGGAGGAATTGTTGAAGATTCAATACAGGAGCAACCCAGATTCATCTCGGTTATTCTGTGTTTTAGTCTTTTCTCTCTGCGAGACTTCACTGTGTCCGAGCTTGGAACTTAACTAAGCTCTGATCTAAATCTATTAATTTCAACATTTGTCTTTTTGAGAGATTTCTTGAGATTAAGTTACGGAACCTTATGAGCTGTTCAAAAATGAAAGAAAACAGATTGGAATTGGGTAAAGAATTCCATTTTTAATGTTTTTTATACCACCACCCATCCTTGTCCTTTTTGGTTAGCTATCTGGATTTTATCTCCAGCTTCTCTAAGGCTCAGTTCATCATCTAATTTTCCATTCCTCTTTTTTTTAAGCTTAGGTTTTAGCTGCCCTTATATCATTTTCCTTTCTTTGTTTTAGTCTGTTTTTTTTTTGGGGGGGGGGGGGACTATGAACAGGTCTTCTTTCTTCACATCAAACGAAACGAAAAGTAAATAAGTAATGTGCCCTCTCCCAATTTTGTTCCAAATCAGTTTTCAAGCCACAAAAGATTCTGGTTTGTATTCAACTTGGATAGCTGTAAAAACTGGAGTCTTTAGAAAAGAGAGAAAACTTTGAGGTTTTTTTTTTAAGAGATAAATTGGTTTGGTCCAGCAAGGAAGTTCTTACGATTGATTTTCTTTTGCTTTGCTTTTCGTGTTCTTATGTTTTTATTTTTACTTTTTAAGGGATACGTCACCAGTGAAGAACTGACTTGTCAGAAGAAATAAGCCACACACCTGTGGCCCAGAATATTCCAATTTCCTTACGTATTGTGAAAAGCTAACTATCTACTGGTGGAAAGGATTCACATTGACTTAGTGCTTCAACTGAGGTAGGTATAAACGAAGCCCACCATCATTTCATGGACTTAGTTAAGAGTGTTGTTTCAATTAGTTAATTCAGATGAAAGTCTGAGTGATTCCTCCTTCCTCTTTTTTAATTCCTTTCTTGAGAATAGAGCAATGGAAGACGGAGGAAGAAGTGTAACCTCAAAGGATCCTGTCGGGAGGGAGGAGGGGAGTTAAAAATATTGAAACTACCGTAGTAGCCACAACTCGGCAATGTTGCAACACAGGTTTTTCTTAAAAGGAAGATGCTTCAGCTGTGGTTGTGTTCAAACACTTGTAATTTTTTTTCCACACACACACACAAAAGGGCCCCCTAAAGATCACTTTATGATGAGAAGTTACCCAAGTAGGAGGAAAACCTATTCAAAGGTTTTGTTTTTTTGAGGGTTCCAGTCAAAATATTCAGCAATCACCAACTACTGTATATACTCAAGTATAAGCCTAGTTTTTCAGCCCACTTTTTGAGCTGAAAAAAGCCGCCTCGGCTTATACTCGAGTCAGTGAAAAATTTGCCTGAAATGGAGGAGAAAAAGGGGCGGGGCCATGCCGCTGGGTGACGCTCGTGAATGGCCCAGCGCCCCTGAGTTTCCCCTCCCTCTGTGTCAGTTTGCCGTGCAGCGTGCACCGCACCATCCCCCCTCCTCACGTTCTAATGTAATGCAGGGCTATCTTACGATTCCCCTTCCTCCCCCTCCTGCCGCTCTGCAACGATGTCCCACCTCCTCCTTGTTATGGCAAGCAGCCACACAGCGATGTCCCACCTCCTCTGGTACAGTGATCCAATGATAGGAATCACTGTGCCGTGTGTCATAGGAGGCGGGACATCTTCATCACAGCGGGACATCAGCATCATGAGGTGAGTGAAGTATTTCATTGAATACACCGGTATTGTGTGATAATAATTTGTTATGCAGAGCAAATTTTTACAATGGCTACTTTATATTTAATGGGCACAGGCAGGCTGTATATGTTATTCAATGGGCAATGGCATTATTGGTATCTATTTTTATTTTTGAAATTTACCGGTAGCTGCTGCATTTCCCACCCTAGGCTTATACTCGAGTCAATAACTTTTCCAGTTTTTTGTGGTAAAATTAGGTGCCTCGGCTTATATTCGGGTCGGCCTATACTCGAGTATATACGGTAGTTGGGGAGAGAAGCAAGCGTCTTCTCTTTCCACGTTACAATCTGACTTCAGTCTTAAGCCTTGCTGTGTTATCACTGAATGTGGGTGCCGGACGGGGACTTGAACTTTCTTTTGGGTGGGGAAAACCTGGAGGCTTTCAGATTCAGGTTTTCCCAGATGTGCCAATATGACTTTTCTAATAAAATGGAATTTTGAGGAACCTCGAAGACTCGGGAGTCTTCTTTTGTTGGGGGTGTTACTCTGCAACTCCCATAATCTCTACTGGTTTCCTTTCTGAATACATATTTAAGGTTCCTGGTCCCACCTCGGCCTCTTTCAGCAACGTCCTGCCATATATTACAACAGGGGCCATAGTTAACGCCAAAAGAAAAGCATCTGATCATTCTAAGGCAAGTACAATTTGCCTCACTACCCACAAAGTGATAATTTTCCTGATGAAGATTTAGCCAGCGCAGTTCTCCATGCCAAGAAAAGTCCTTGTGTGGCTTCTTCTAGAAAGGCACCAGAAAATTTTACGACTCGAAGGCAAAGATTCTGAAAGGCAGAAAGGGGGAAATCAGCATCTTTCAGAGATAGAGAGATAGAGAGAGAGAGAGATAGAGAGAGAGAGATAGAGAGAGAGACAGAGAGAGAGAGAGAGAGAGAGAGAGAGAGAGAGGTAGGTAGGTAGGTAGGTAGGTAGGTAGGTAGGTAGATAGATAGATAGATAGATAGATAGATAGATAGATAGATAGATAGATAGATAGAGATAGAGATAGAGATAGAGATAGAGATAGAGATAGAGATAGAGAGAGAGAGAGAGAGAGAGAGAGAGAGAGAGAGAGAGAGAGAGAGAGAGAGAGAGACTTTCATCCAAAGTCACTCAGCTGGGTTTCATGGCTGAGGTGAGACTAGAACTCACTGTCTCCTAGTGATTGGCCCAAAGTCACCCAGCCAACTTTCATGGCTAAAGTGGGACTAGAACTCACTGTCTCCTAGCGATTGGGCGAGAGAAGAAGCAGAGGAGAAGATTCAGTGGAGGAGCAACCCAGATTCATCTTGGTTCGCCTCTTTCTTTTCTTTTTCTTCCATTCCTGTCCTTCCTACAAGTCTTCACTGTAACCCAGCTTGGAGTTTAGCTAAGTTCTGAATCAATAAAATCTATTTATTCAGCATTAACGTTTTGAGAGGGGTTTTTTTAGACTTATTTAGCTGCTTACCATTACGAGCTGTTCAAACACTAAAGAAACCATGTTGGAATTGGGCTCATGTTTCATTTTTAATGCCCTCTCTTTCTCCCTCCCTCCCTCCCTCCCTCCCTCCCTCCCTCCCTCTCCCTCCCTCTCCCTCCCTCCCTCCCTCCCTCTCTCTCTCTCTCTCACACACACACACACACACAAACACCATTGTCCTTTTTGGTTAAACTTGAGAAACCGCCTTCTGCCGATTACCTCCCTCCGACCGATAAGATCGCACAGACTGGGCCTCCTCCGAATTCCATCCGCCAGTCAATGTCGACTGGCGACTACACGGAGGAGAGCCTTTTCTGTTGCAGCTCCGACCCTGTGGAACGATCTCCCTGTCGAGATACGCACCCTCACCACCGTCCAGGCCTTCCGCGCAGCCCTCAAGACCTGGCTATCCCAACAGGCCTGGGGATAAGCTTCTAATTTGCCCCACCCGAGTGTTGAATGTTGAATGCAAGTTGTGTTTTTATTATTTTATTTTGCTCACATATTGTTTATTTTGAATTGCACCCCCTCCCTAATGATTGTAAGCCGCCCTGAGTCCCCTCAGGGAAAAGGGCGGCCTATAAATCCTAATAAAATACTAAAAAATACTAAATACTAAATCTGGGGAGTGTCAGGTAACCTCCCTCAAGTGTTGGGAGTGTAGATTAAAGTTGAGATTAAAGTACTGAAACATAACCCTCCACTTCCCATAATCTCTACTGGTTCCTCTCTGATGACAAATTTGGGCTTCCTCTCTCTCTTTCAGCAGAATCCCTCCATATATTACAGCAGAGACCACAGGAAACCCAAAGAACCACCATCGTTTCTAAAATAAGTACAATTTTCCTCACTATTCACAGACCTGACGAAGATTCAGCCAATGCAGTTCTCCATGCCAGGGAAGCTCCTTGTGTAGCTTCTTCCAGAAAGAAGACGGCAAATTTCATCCCTTGAAGGCCCAGATTCTGAAAAAGAAGGAAAACCCAGCATCTTCCAGAGAAACATCGGGGAGGAAGAGCTGAAGATTCAATACGGGAGCAACCCAGATTCATCTCGGTTAGTCTGTATTTTAGTCTTTTCTCCCCGCGAGACGTCGCTGTGCCTGATCTTGGAACTTAACTAAGCTCTGATCTAAATCTATTGATTCAACATTTGTCTTTCTGAGAGTTTTTTTGAGATTGACTTTGATACCCTTATGAGCGGTTCAAAAATGAAAGGAAAACAGATTGGGATTGGGCTCATAATTGCATTTTTAATGCTTTGTATATCACTACCCATCCTTATCCTTTTTGGTTAGACTTCTGGATTTTATCTCCAGCTTCTCTACTTTTCAGTTCCTCTCTTTTAGCATCAAGTCTCTTTTTTCCTTTCTCTCCTTTAATCTTTTTTGAAATGAAAAATCTCATCAGGAGGAATTCTTTCCTTCGCCTTATGCGAACAAACAGATAGTGTGCCCTCTTCCTGTTTATTCCAAACTAGTTTTCAAGCCAAAAGATGATTTTGGTTTTTTTTTTATTATTATTATTTTCAAAACAAACACAACACATAAAATCTTCCTTTTTTACATACTGTAGAAAGTGTATCAGTTGGTTTCAAAGGACTTTCGTGAATCTCTTCCACAGTCATCAAGCATAATTCATATTAACTGAAGTATTTTAACTCAGATATTTATACATATTACCATCATTATACCTCCATTTAACTACAATTGTTTAATTGTTATCCCTCCTTCCTTCCCTCCTTCCTTCCTTCCTTCCCTCCTTTCTTTTCTCCTTCTCTCCTTCGTTTCCCCCTTCCTTTCCTCCTTCCTTCCCCCCTTCCTTCTCTCCTACATTCCCTCCTTCCTTCCCTCCTTTCTTCTCTCCTTCTCTCCTTCCTTCCCTCCTTCCTTCCCTCCTTTCTTCTCTCCTTCCCTCCTTCCTTCCCTCCTTCCTTCCCTCCTTGCTTCCCTCCCTCCTTCCCTCCCTCCTTCCTACCCCCCTTTCTTCTCAAGATGATTTTGGATCTCGCCTTAGAGCAGTGTTTCTCAACCTTGGCAACTTGAAGATGTCCGGACTTCAACTCCCAGAATTCCCCAGCCAGCGAACACATCTTCAAGTTGCCAAGGTTGAGAAACACTGCCTTAGAGCCATGGTGGTGAACCGTTTCGGTACCAAGTGCCGAAACAGGAGTGCATACATATGCACGAGGAACCACCAGAAACCAAAAGAGCAGCTCCCTCATGCACATGTGTGTGCCAGGAAGCTGAGCTTCTGGTTTCCAGCATACACATACATGCTGGTCATCTGGTTGTCTGGTTTCTGGCATGCATGTGTGTGTGAAGACCAGCTAGCTGGTCACACCAGAACCCAGAAGAGCAACAGGGGACAGTTGGCATGCCGGGAGAAGATGGCTCTTCGTGCCACTTCCAGCCCACGTGCCATCGGTTTGCCATTGCGGCCTTAGAGTGTGACACTTTTCAACCGGTGTGAAAATTGGAGCCCTTGTCTAAGTGAGAAAAACATTGCTGCCTATAGATATATTGATCTGGTCCACCGAGCAAGGTCTTACATTTGAACATAACACACCTGATTGTCCTCCCAACTAAAGACGGAAATATCCTTGCCCAGTTTGTGATCTTTTGACCTCCAAACGATTAAGGGAGCCGAGGTGGCGCAGTGGTTAGGGTGCAGCACTGCAGGCCACTTCAGCTGACTGTTATCTGCAGTTCAGCGGTTCTAATCTCACCGGCTCAAGGTTGACTCAGCCTTCCATCCTTCCGAGGTGGGTGAAATGAGGACCCGGATTGTTGTTGGGGACAATATGCTGACTCTGTAAACCGCTTAGAGAGGGCTGAAAGCCCTATGAAGCGGTATATAAGTCTAACTGCTATTGCTATTGCTATTGCTAAGGGTGGGTAGCAGCTACCGTTTTATCTCCTCTGCTTTTCCATGCCAACTCTCATGCCTCATGTCTTTGCTTCAAAGGGAGAAGGCGCCAGTGAAGAACTGGCTTGGTCAGAGGAAATGAGCAACGCAACGTGTGAACCTCAATCCTTCAATTTAAGTTCCTTGAAGGACAAGATGCAGATTGCCTCTATGGCGATCTACAGTCTTGCGTTAGTGATGGGGGTCCTTGGCAACGGGCTGGTCATCTTCATCACTGGCTTCCGAATGAAGAGGAGCGTCAACACGGTCTGGTTCTTCAACTTGGCCATTGCTGACATTGTCTTCATCTTTTTCCTGTTTTTGGCTCGTGCTCTGGGATTCTGGTGGAACATGAACCTGGTCTTGTGCAAGATCAAGGGCGTCTTCATCTTCCTCACCCTCTATGCCAGTGTTTATCTCCTCATGGTCATCAGCATTGACCGTTGCATTTCTGTCTGGTATCCGGTCTGGGCTCAGAATCACCGAACACCTCGGTTGGCTTCTTTTGTGGCCTTGGGTGTGTGGATCTTGGCTGCGGTGTTGTGTTCTCCAGTTATATATTGCAGGCAAGCAAAAGTAAATTCGACTGACAAGAATTCTTCTGGTTGCTCTAACTCTTATGGTGAGTTTGAAGTGGTCAAGAGTTCTGCAATGGTCATCAGCCGGTTCATCTTTGCCTTCGTCATTCCCTTCTCTGTTATTCTTCTCTGCTACGGGGCGATTCTCTTGAAACTGAGAAGGACTCAGTTGTCTCTGTCCAAAAAGCCCTACACGGTCATCACAGCAGTGATTGTCCCCTTTTTTGTCCTCTGGTTCCCCTATTACGTCTTCCTCTTCATTGAGATGAACTATGGAACACAATGCAACATGAAGATCGTGCTGTATATTGGATTTCCCTTGGTATCATGCTTGGCGTTTATCAACAGCTGCCTCAATCCCATCTTCTATGTCTTTATGGGTGAGAATTTCAGAGAGACCCTGAGACGCTCCCTCTTTTCTGCATTTGAGAATGCTTTCACTGAAGATGTCCGGTAGACTGCAGCAACCAAGAATCCAAATCTTTAGCAGAGGTGGAATCCCAATGATGAATTCTGCAAAACCAACCCATTGCAAAACGTGTTGGCTTGAAGAGGGCGTTCATTCCAAATCTATTCCTTACACATTTGAACCACCTTCTTTGGCCCAAAGCTAGAATCTAGATGGTTTAGGTTTAGGTTTATTAGATTTATATGCCGCCCTTCTCCCAAGGACTCAGGGCGGCGTACAACATTAAAAGAAACACATAATACAAAAGTTTAAAAAAATTAA